>NC_137873.1:35205386-35235761 GCF_963924005.1 Protomyctophum bolini | reverse complement strand
CCCCCCACTATACGTGGCTCCGCGGCTATCTGGGAGCGCTAGATGAAAATTTATTGCATTTTCTATCCTTCAACTAGCTGAGCCAAATGATGTTTACACAGGCATACCTCGCTCTGAAGAGAGTGTGGGCCTAGAGTCTGGGACGCAGCGTTGCATTCTGGGGCAGGAAGGAGGGGCCAGTTAAATCCCACCAGACCTCATAGCCTGTACTTGACCCAAATGACTCAAGCTATGACTCCATGTGGATTCTACAGAGGACTGATACCAGCCAAGAAGACGTGCACGAGCGTGCGCACACACACACACACACTGACACACATACACGCTTGTTGCATGGACATGCATGTACGCATATACAGTACACAGATATATAGCTTGTATGTGTATGTATGCGCGCACACACACACACACACAACACACACACACACACACACCATCCCTCTCTCTCTGACTCATCTTACATTGTACTCTCTATCTCGCCTAACACACCAGTGTGTGTGTGTGTGTGTGTGTGTGTGTGTGTGCCGCGAGACCCTTGCAGATAAGCAGTGTTTTTTGCATGGGAGCAGTGAAAGTTGTGACCGTAGCAAAGGGAGATAGCGAGGAAAGACACTGCAGTGCAGGACACAGTGCAGTGGCCCACTACAGGTCCATAAAGACCACTGCAGTGCAGACACAGTGCAGTGGCCCACTACAGGTCCATAAAGACACTGCAGACACAGTGCAGTGGCCCACAGGTCCATAAAGACACTGCAGACACAGTTGCAGTGGCCCACTACAGGTCCATAAAGACACTGCAGACACAGTGCAGTGGCCCACTACAGGTCCATAAAGACACTGCAGACACAGTGCAGTGGGCCCACTACAGGTCCATAAAGGACACTGCATACACAGTGCAGTGGCCCCACTACAGGTCCATAAAGACACTGCAGACACAGTGCAGTGGCCCACTACAGGTCCATAAAGGACACTGCAGACACAGTGCAGTGGGCCCACTACAGGTCCATAAAGACACTGCAGACACAGTGCAGTGGCCCACAGGTCCATAAAGACACTGCAGACACAGTGCAGTGGCCCACAGGTCCATAAAGACACCTGCAGACACAGTGCAGTGGCCCACTACAGGTCCCATAAAGAACACTGCAGACACAGTGCAGTGGCCCCACTACAGGTCCATAAAGACACTGCAGACACAGTGCAGTGGCCCACAGGTCCATAAAGGACACTGCAGACACAGTGCAGTGGCCCACAGGTCCATAAAGACACTGCAGACACAGTGCAGTGGCCCACAGGTCCATAAAGACACTGCATACACAGTGCAGTGGGCCCACTACAGGTCCATAAAGGACACTGCATACACAGTGCAGTGGCCCGCTACAGGTCCATAAAGGACCACTGCAGACACAGTGCAGTGGCCCACTACAGGTCCATAAAGACACTGCAGACACAGTGCAGTGGCCCACTACAGGTCCATAAAGGACACTGCAGACACAGTGCAGTGGCCCACCACAGGTCCATAAAGGACACTGCATACACAGTGCAGTGGCCCACTACAGGTCCATAAAGACACTGCAGACACAGTGCAGTGGCCCACAGGTCCATAAAGACACTGCAGACACAGTGCAGTGGCCCCACTACAGGTCCATAAAGACACTGCAGACACAGTGCAGTGGCCCACTACAGGTCCATAAAGACACTGCAGACACAGTGCAGTGGCCCACAGGTCCATAAAAGACACTGCAGACACAGTGCAGTGGGCCCCACAGGTCCATAAAGACACTGCAGACACAGTGCAGTGGCCCACAGGTCCATATAAACCAGCCATGAACAACTTCAGGATAAATTGAAAACCTGAAAATGGAAGAATATGACATCACATCATACTGAAAGTGTTTCCACAAACATGATTGACACCTCAGCACATCATCAGTCTAGAGAACATGATCTCCCATAGATGAGAGAATGCCTATAGCATTCTCTTTGTTGACGTACGTTTTAATTGCTTTAAAGCAGGGCCCTGCCGTGATTTCACTTATTGTTTTGTTTTTAGAAGGCCGGGGGCTCCGACAGAAATACTCGGGGAAGTATTGCGTTTGGCGGCGAGCACAGGTTCTCATGCACGCTCTGAGTTGAACGCCTTGGACACAGGGGGCTGCCCGTTGAGCTACAGCAAAACGAGGGGAGAGATAGTGGTAACCTCGCTCTGAACTCTGAACAAGACTCACCGAGTATTCCTTGGATCGACGCTGAAGAAACATACTTAAATGAGTTGCGTGTGATTTAGTGGCCTGGGTTTCAAAGGACAGGCTCGCAGACACAAAAAAAGCTCGGTGATATTAAAGGCTTTTCCAGCACAGAGGAACAGAGCGCTCGCTGACAAAAACTTGACATTGTTGCCTGCTGAAACCCATTTGATAGTCAAATCGTGGTAAAAAATGCACGGGTAGATATTTTCTACGGTTGAGAGACAAAGTGAAATGCAAAGTTTGGTTGAACAGTAACAATGCCTGGTGGTGGGGGGGGGGTATTTAATAGTGATTCTGGTGAGTTGATGTGAGGTGACCATGGCCCTTGGACGTGCGGTAACAAGGTTACTTACTGGAGTAGTACCGTTTTGTATAGTAGTTTAAAAATCAAGAATGTTTTTTTTCTTTTTTTTTATCCCTGCACGATTTTTTCAGAATATGTTGTTGGGTTGTAGGATGGCTCTAAAACACGTCACTTTCTGATTTATGTATATATATATTTTTTAAATAACATGAATGGCCTCAGCTCACCCTTAGTGACAACACAAACGACATAGTACCACCATGTTGTTTCAAAACTTGATAATAACGATAAGCGATTTGCTTTACCGAAGATGGAAACATGTTTCCCCGGATTGCAGATAAGCTCAGGTGATAACATTGCGAGTGAAAGGGGGGGGGGGGGGGTCTGTGTGGACCTTACCACTGGCGGCAGTCGGGGGGGGGGGGGCAAAAGACATTTTTAATCTACAGCTTGTACAATGCAGCTAGCTCTGGTCCATAGCTCTATGCCGTATTTCTTTTCCACCGGAGGAAAAATATTCTGTATGAGGGTTTTCTCTTGGCAATATCGGTAGAGGGCGCAGTGGAGTAACACAGTTGGGGGGTTTTTTTCGGTGGAAAAATAATCGCTTTTTGGCCAAAAAGTACCTTTTATACGTGTGGTGGGGGGCTTCCCCGTGTGGTGGGGGGGAAAAAAACGTTATTTTTATTTACGCTAAAGACGAGAGGCTGGTCTTCATTTATGCGAGCCCCGGAAGTCATCTGTAACATAGCTCTAAAACGGCAACGGCATAGAGCTATGGACCAGAGCTAGTACAATGTCAATGCCACAAGGTAAGACTTTCATTTAATGCTATAGGGAGGGGAATGCTCCGACGCTCTACACATGCAAATCAAACAACCAGTCAGTTATAGGTACAAAGGGAGTCTACCAACGCGCCTCAAGCCTAAAACGGCTGATCCGGTGCTTCACAGGTGCAGGGACATCAAAGTTGCAAAAGGAGAGGAGACTGTAGCAACACGGACATTTAGAGCCTTTTATTAAGGTGCCGAGTATACAAAACGACTAACGTTTCGACCTTGCGGTCTTCGTCAGAGTCAATGCTCCGACGCTCTACACATGCAAATCAAACAACCAGTCAGTTATAATTGTACAGTAGCGGAGTAATTTATGTTATTTTGGTCATGATTTATTGGGCGATTAATAATCAAAAAAAGGAAGTGGCTGCACCATTTGCACTCACCTGGCGTGTGTGTGTGTGTGTGTGTGTGTGTGTGTGTGTGTGTGTGTGTGTGTGTGTGTGTGTGTCGAGTGCAAAAGGTTCCCTCTGTGTTTGAGGGAACAAAGCATTAAACAAACTGTCTCTTCATTGGTAGGCTGGGTTACTCCTGGAATACTTTGTCTCTCTAATACTTCCTCATTTACAGCAAGAATGTTTAGAGCATGTTGGCATGTGATCCAAATACAACACACATAATGAATCCAGTCAAGAAGACAGGTGCGTGGCACCAACCAAAATGGCCTTTCTGGGCCATGTGGCCCAGATATTTCAAAATGGCGCAGACGGCAAAACAAAAACATGCCAAATAGATACAGATGCCTGGGGTCTTGGTATTAAAGGTCAGTCAGTTCTACTGGACACTTTGATTGACTGACCGGTCAGTATATTTGTACCAGTGCCATGTTAATCTAAAAAAAAATGACTCTGTCAGGTCTGTTAGGAAATTAAATTAGTCCACAAACCCCCTTTGGCATGCAAACAAAGCAGTAGTTTAAAGTGTTTATTACAATGGTAGTATCT
Organism: Protomyctophum bolini; assembly: GCF_963924005.1. NCBI lineage: Eukaryota > Metazoa > Chordata > Actinopteri > Myctophiformes > Myctophidae > Protomyctophum > Protomyctophum bolini. Next base: position 35,231,431 of record NC_137873.1, on the reverse strand, counting down.
CAGTGATGGGGAAAATGTTCCAAGTACATAAAAATGTCACCACTGGAAGAAACTCCAGTCACTCAATGTTAATCAGGGACATCGCTGACCATTTGTGAACAGAATTGACTGAGACACTGCCATCGTGCAAATTCCAGCTTTTCACCAGAGGAGATTTTTTTTTTTTTTCTTTTCAAAATGAGCACAGGCAGACTCTTCACAAGAGCATGTCTGAAATAAGTGTCAGAGCTGAAATTGACATGTAAATATGAAATGCTTAAACATGTATCTATAGGTGTAATGTTAGAGACCACAGAAGTGATCAAGTCTGTTTTCTCAACTCGCCGTTTTCTGCAAGACATTACTCTATAAGCCATATCTCCAAAACTGGTGGGTCAAACTAAACAATTTGAAGCTATAATTCCTTGCTTTCATATGGCATGAGAAAATGTCTAATTAAAAAAACTCCAATGGCAGTCCCTCAGTCAAATGTAGTCGGTTGGTTGCCCTACTCCCGACGAGAATGCTGCAATTCCTCATATAGATCGGCTACTTTTGCCGTTTGCGATGACGCACACACGGCCGCTTGCTATTACGATTACACGTAAAAAAACGGTGTAATCGCTTGTTGTAGTGTTGAAAAGTATTCCAAAGTGCCGACCACAACAACAGAACGGAGCAGGAAGTGCTCCGCACCGGTCCACCCCCTCCATTGTAATGAATACCGACTCCAATTTCCCATAATAGTATTTGTAGACAACAGAAGCACAATTTAGTAGCAAATTTGCACCCTGTGGCCAGAAAAATGATGTGTGTTTCACAGTGTTTGACTACTAGGCTTTGTCTGGATTGCTGAATTACTACAATGGCCATAATGCTTTGGTGCACTGCACGGGTATTATACTTTTACTTAACTCTACGTGTAGCCTATATATACGGACAAATATATATATAGACAAAGTCTATATTTGTACGTCATTAAATGGTTATGGTTCTGAGCAATTGAAAATGGAAGACCCTTATGTAAACAAGTCTTTGTGCTTTTTCTGGTTCTCTCCTCAAATTTTAACAGTTTTTTTTTATTGACCTGTACTTTCGTTTGAAATACTGTGAAATAATACCATTCTGCATACTGTGAAATAAAAAAATTCAATCAATCAATCAATCAAGTAGTTTTATCCACCACCGGCCTTCGGAAAGCACACATTAGAAGAACCACGAGTGTTACTGTAATAGCGAGTCTCAGAGCTAAACGAACACTCAGGACATTACAGCGTACTGTAACTGTAAGTCTCACTTTCAGGTCAGAGGTTCGGTAGGTTGTCAGCGGTGACTGATATTCACTTTTCCTCTTTCCAAGTAAAACGGCTCTGTTCTCTTGCCCTTCCTCCGTTCTCAGCCTTCGAGCTCATCCCCTCCCATAAAAGCCTCATTCCCCTACAACTTCCTGGAAGAGGCGTAGGAGCACACATACTGTAGTGTGCAGCGTACGCAATGTGCATGTGTGCACGCACGCGCATGACCATGGCCCTGTGTCACTCCTGTGCTTTTCATTCTTTGCCTCATTGCACAGTAAAATAGTACAGTTCATTCAAGAGTGTAAAAACAAGAGTACTTTACTGTACATGGACTCACTCCCACATTGCTTTTGTGATGAGCAACATTCGACTGACTGGGACAGATATCGCAACCTTACCATATCATTTTATAATGGTTTAACTGTCACTCTGATTAGAGAAAAGTGGGTCAGTATCCCATTTGTGGATCGCGGACCACTAGTATCGCTTTTCTCATTTACTAAAACCTTTTTCTTTTTTTCCACCCCAAAATATATTTTTTTAAACGTTTAAATACATTTCTCGCAGTGAGCTTGTTGATTGGCTATTTTCACTATTAAATAGGGTTTAAGTGAATCATTTCATAATTCATATTTCTATGTTTGAGTCCAGGGGAGACACCAAATTCACCTGTTGGGTCTCAAGTGAAAAGGTTTGTCAACAAAACACCTGATACAGTAGACAGGATGGTATCGAATACACGAGACTACTGTGCATTGTTGGTACTTCAGATTATTAGAACACCCTTGGCTTTCTCAGGCAGCTTTGACAGTAGTGTGTCTAACTTGCACAAACATCTGCTTCTGCCTCACCAGCGAGAGTAAGTAGCGAAATCAATTACTTGGACCACCTGATACCATCTATGGTGCCGTTATATAATCGCCCACTCCATCAGCAGTGTACACTGGTGGTTGCATCTCAACAGACATACACATTACCTGGGTTGGCAGGCACAGGGAGGGGGGAACTGGGCCCAGCATCCGGAACCATGGCTAGTTGGCTACCCCCACTATTGCAGAAGTTGAACTCTTGCAGCCTCATCGTCGACCATACCAACCTGGAAGTGAGTTTGGAGAGGTTAAAAACCCAGGGACGACGCGTGGTGATCACTAAAGACTTTCCCCTCCATGTAAAAGACCACCACGTTTCAACTGTCCAGAACATTCCAAGACGTTTCTGGTCATATACACTGCATATACACTACAAAACCGTTCCTCTCTCTGCTGCACTGAGCTGACTGGCCTTCGTCATCATTATCTCAAACGTCACATCTCTAAATGGTTAAAGTTGCATGAAGCACTCCACCATTTCTGTCTCAAATGCACATTCATGTCGTCTTATACGGAGTACGGACCCCTGAAAACACAGGGTTTACGATCTATTCATGTACACTTCCAAAACAGTTACAGAATAATAATAATAATAATATATCCCATGTAATGTAATGGTCACCTATGAAATGCTAAAAGTGGGATTTTAAACTAACCATTTAGGGAAACTTGCGCTTCCTGTGAGTAATTCTGAAAGATTTTATGACTGGTGTGAGGAAGGCACTTCCTTTCTGAGGAATTGCATGTTCTTTTCCTATTATTGTGAAGTTGTGAAATTTAATTTAATTAAACAATTTTAAAAATAGAACACCTCCTTGTGACATGTCTTGGATAGTAGACTTCGCCCTCTCTAGGGATTTGGCCATGGAAAAATACATACATACAATACACTCCACTAAAAATATATAATAATAGAAGTCTTGAACAAACAAAAAAAAAGACATCAAATGATTTGTTGTCCTTCCAATTCAACCCCCCCGAAGCAATGGCGGCGTAACGTTAATGGTTTTCCCCTCCCCTACTAGAATGTGCCCTCTTGTCTGTCGAGGAAACCCAAAAGGGCTGAGTCAGAGATCCCATCTCTTCCTGAGGCAGGGCCGGTGCTGTGCTGCGGATCCCCTTTCAAAGGCACCGTGGAAAGATCAACGGGCATCTCCTCGGGGAGCCACTGTGCAGCGCAGCGCTGCTCGCTGCCCAGAGCTCACACACTGCACTGCTCGCTGCCCAGAGCTCACACACTGCACTGCTCGCTGCCTAGTGCTCAAACACTGCGCTGCTCGCTGCCCAGAGCTCACACACTGCGCTGCTCGCTGCCCAGAGCTCACACACTGCGCTGCTCGCTGCCCAGAGCTCACACACTGCACTGCTCGCTGCCCAGTGCTCAAACACTGCGCTGCTCGCTGCCCAGAGCTCAAACACTGCGCTGCTCGCTGCCCAGAGCTCAAACACTGCACTGCTCGCTGCCCAGTGCTCAAACACTGCGCTGCTCGCTGCCCAGAGCTCACACACTGCACTGCTCGCTGCCCAGTGCTCACACACTGCACTGCTCGCTAGTGCCCAGTGCTCAAACACTGCACTGCTCGCTGCCCAGTGCTCAAACACTGCACTGCTCGCTGCCCAGTGCTCAAACACTGCACTGCTCGCTGCCCAGTGCTCACACACTGCACTGCTCGCTAGTGCCCAGTGCTCAAACACTGCACTGCTCGCTGCCCAGTGCTCACACAATGCTGGGGTCTGCAGTGTGTCCCTCGCAAGCCAGTCAGTCAGTCTGTCTGCTATAGTGGCCAGTGGTGGAAAAGGTACTCGTAAACGTTTTACTTTATCAATACTGCAACGTAGAACTATACTCCGCTACAGTAAGTTGAGTAAAAGTGCAAATGTATTGGCATAAAATAAATGTGCTTAAAGTACCAAAAGTAGAAAGTATGCAATGCAGAATGTCCCATTTCACGTTTTCAAATGTATAAAACGCTTTTGATCAGGTTCAGTAAATCAGGTTTCCAAATAAAAGCAGTGGAGTAAAAGTACAAAATTTGCCAAACCCGAGACGGATTGGAGTAAAAGTAAAAGTATAATAGTATGCTCACTCTGTTGGCCTATACTCTGTTTACCTTGGCCCCTGTCCGCAGGACTTTCAATATATAGCGCTGACCCTGGGATCTAACCCACTTCCTATCTTTTTAACTTTTTTCCTGGTCAGTATGCATGCGTCTCTCTCTCTCTCTCTCTCTCTATCGCTCTGTCTTTGTCACAGGCCTTGTTACTCATTCTCTGGCTCCGTTGACCGTTTGTCCCTCTCTCTCTGTCTCTGTTTCTCCCGCACTCTTACCCCTTTCACCTCTGCTCTCTCTCTCATCAGTTTTCTCAGAGACCCCTCCCTCTGCGATTGCGTTCTTCTAATCTAGGCGGCAGTTTGAATTTGTAGCCTGCTGTATACTACTACTACTACTACTAGCACTGAGTGACAAACACCAGCGCCTCATGGCGCACACAACAACTTACAATGTCTCGGCCTGTACCAGTGTGATGTGATCATGTCTGGTGTAAATTATTTTGTGCGTTTGACTCTCTCAAACCTGTTGCACGTCCATTTTTATTTTAGTTTAAAATTACGAGAACCTTCTGTGATGCTAGTGTTTATGTTTCCTCCCTCATAGCACCATGGATACCAGTCAGACACGGTGCCAAGCTACTATGGGCCCATCTCATAAATTCAGAAACCTATAAATATTTGCTCGTCCTTTGTGTTTAACACCCGGTTGGATTTACATATCCCTACGGTCGGTTTGTAATTTGTCCTGTTGGAAGCACATGGAGCTGTTGAATTCTTGAGCCTGGTGGTCTCTTAATACAAATTATGTTTTACATAACACCTCAAACAGTATATATACCAGCTCCGCAAATGAACACATACCAGTATTTGGCATTTGTCTAAGTGAAGAGCTAAGTTAACAACTTTGAAATAGCAAGGGGTCTTTGGGCCAATGTTTGAAAAGATTGACCTGTGAACAAAAAGGTAATTATAAAATGACATGCGGTGGTGCAGTGAAAATAAAGAGATTTTTCACAGAAATTATTAAAAGAAACAATCCGCAATAATTTAAAGCTACATTCTGTAAAGTTATTTCTTTACCAGGATTTGAACCCTTGGGAGATATTGCACTGTATAGGCCTGTAGGGCAGTGGTTCTCAAGGTGGGGCCCGGGGACCCCCAAGGGTCCTTGAGGGAGTTCGAGGGGGGCCCCCAGCAAAAATGATAGTCAGGAACCAAATGGACCCTTATGGGTCTGTAACTGAGTGTACAAATGGAACCAAATCGACTGTAACGGGTCAATTTGGTTCCATGTGTACACTCTCAAGAGCTAAATTAACATTTGCAATATAAATTGGGGTCGCAGAGATAGAAATGCCGTACAAATGGGGGTCCGCGCAGCCTAATAATTTAAATGACAATTTGGGGGTCCTTCACAACAAAGTTTGAGAACTATTAGGAAGGGAGCTCAGCCCACCTCCACTGCAAACATAATAGGCTACTAGGCTAGTAACTAGTTATATGGATAAATACCGTTTTCTTCATTAAGCACTATAGGCAGGCCTACTATAAATTCCGGATTTCAGCTTTTAAAAATGGAGCGAGAGAGAGAGAGAAGCGCAATGACAAAAACGTTGACTCCAAATGAAATGGCGTAGGCTACTATCTGGCAGTTGCTGTGCAGTCGAGCGCATTCCTCAGCACTCAATAAACTCGGCTAAATCAATATGTCAAAGAGCAGAGAGATAACGCTAAGCTGAGACATAAATCTCACCATCTCTAAAAATCTTTTCGTCTACAAGCGGTGGGCTATTACTCACGGGTCATATTCGCTTACATACACCAAACACTGCGACAGGTAGCCTACTTTGTACTGGTGGTTCAAAAGGACACAGGGAAGTGAACTGACTGAGAGCACGTGTACTCACTGCTCAAGGACCTCAAGAGATGGGAAAAAAAGTCCAGTGGGAGTGTGTGTGTAGGCTACTAAACGTGTAGTGAATAAAAGGCGACTTTGGTGAAATAAAGAAGGCCTACAAACACCCAAAGAACAGGCTGTAAAGCATCCATCCTGGACTGAACCCCCTCTTCTGAAAAATAAATAAATAAAAATGCAATATATATCCTTTTCTGGCATGAAAATGCGCTAATTCCAGCTAGCTAGATCAATCAACACATTCTCTCAACAGCCTGGCGGCGAATGGCATTTTGAGGTCTACTCTTTTTTTCCCCCACCCACTTGTTTTCCTCACAATCAGGGAATTAAATGTCGAAAAAATGTACCTGGAGATGGAATTAAATCATAGAGGAATTGGGGAGACAGGGGAGTATGCTACATTGCTACAACAACGATTGATGGAACTGCCATGTATACAACTATGCTGGAGAGTGCTGTTGGGAAACATGTTGGCCTCTTTGGAACAATTTCACAACAGTTTGTCTGTTCTTAAATGTCTTTAAAACAGCAACGGTATCAAATTTCGCTTGTATCACCAAGAACAATTTATTTGAAAGATTTAAATAAAATTATTTTTATACCGTCTCAGAAATGAAACAACCAACAAACAAACAAACAAACAAACAAACAAACAAACAAACAAACAAACAAAAAGAAAACAAAAAATACAATACCGAAACATTATAGGAAAAACAATGTTAAAATAAACATTATATTTCAAAGGAAATAAATAAATCCAGAAACATGACAGGCCCTATTTATTTTTTTTATGAAGCAAGTTGTGGAGAAAAAAAATAAAATAAAAACAAGTCTATACGCCAGTTTGGTTTTATAATGTAACTCATCATCATTCATCAGACTACAGAAAACATTATGGAATATGGATCCACTGAGCAGCCTCTCAACTCACACCCCTGCTGGAGCACTGGGAGAATTACACAGCACGATAGCTCATCAATGGACTAGTCTATAAAGAGGTGGAAACCCATGAGACTTTGGACCCGACCCTCCATAACCTCCTGTTTACTATGATGATGAATATCATTTAGCCTGCTCTGATGTGAACGTCAGCTAACCTAGAAATTAAAACACTGTTTCGTTTTTTTTTCTCTCCCACTGGGTTAGTTCTGTTTTTATCACATTTTATCAGTGTCTCTAGCCAATGAAACCTTAATGGAGTATATGTTTGTCAGTCGCCTTTCATGGGTATTCAGTTTATACTCGCTCTAGAGACCTTATCCACATGATTGTAAAATGTTTAACTTATTTTCATATTATCATCTCAATATCTTACTTGACTTCATTGAATTCATTTTTAATTTGCCTGCATTCATGCTTAATTGTATAGCATTAAGATATTTCAATCCATGTTTGTTTTTTGTTTTGTTTTTTACATTGTGAGATGTATATGTCGTTTACAGTAGCAGTCAGTTGCGTTCAGAAGGTATCTGTTCTAATGAAATAACGCTCAGTATGAGGCCTGTATGTATACATTCCAGGTGTCCTTTGTTCAAACTGTCCTACTGTATATAGCCTGCAGTGTATCCGTCTGTTTTGCATGTAAAATGTCTGTATAGCTCATTGCAGCTATTTTTAAGTCGCCCATCGCTTTCACAATAGTACCTTAACGTTAGCCAACAAACCGGCAATGTTTTAATATCAAAATTATATCCGAAGGAGTTGATTATCTGGAAATTTCAGTAAATAATTCAACAAAAAATTAAAATGGCATTAAGATGCCATTGTCATATTACCCTGTTTAAACCATACTAGTTTTCAGTCAGATACAGTAAGAGCTTTCAGTGGCAAAATGTGCAGATAAAAAAAAACCTATATGCTACGAACAACAACTCAACAAGACAAAAAAAAAATGAGAATAGAAGACATCAGAAAGGTTCTTTTTAAATTCTACTCTATATTTATATCTTTATTAACAATCATAGCCATATATTTAACAATGGAAGATTCATAAATACTTTCTTTTGATTCTTGAAAGTTGTCTCGGTAGTTGTAGCTTGATTCCAGTTGCAGAAAGAAAGGGGGAAAAAAACGAAAACATAAAGAATATAAATGTCCTTTGAGGATATAGTGCTTCATCATGAAGCACTGCAGGTATCCAATCAACTTCTTCTTCTTCTTCGGAGGGAATCCAACAACATTATATGCACAAGATGGCGGTCATGTAAAGAAACCCAAGGTTTTGATTCTGCACCATGGACTGTAGAAATAAAAGAGTGCAGGACAGGTCCAGAGAGTATCCACGTCACGACATGAGGCCTGCACACAGTATAGGGAAAAACGTGATCTGGCCTCGTCCCAAGGATTTCCCATGACTTTTTTTAACGCTGTAAAAAAAGAATTCCCCAAACGGCCATGCTGGTAATAAGCCCAAACCCCCGCAAATATTCCACAGGCGTTTCAAGCTTTTTCAATGGCAGTGAAGGTCGTCTGTGCACCCTTCATCTTCTTTGTCCAACTCTTCCGTGTGAAGGCGGAAGCAGACCTCACCCGAGGCCACCAAATACTTCCACACGGCTTGACATCCAGAGAAAGAGAGAGAGAGAGAGAGAGAGAGAGAGAGAGAGAGAGAGAGAGAGAGAGAGACAGAGGAGCTGGATGCAGGGCGTCATCGTCACCCCAGATGTGTGGATATATATGCCTCACGCCAAGCCCATGGTGCACCAGGGTTCACCCCTCACTGAGGACGCTACATCTGACGGCACGCTGCTGTAGATGGAGTCCTGGCCGGGGTACTTCACCGTGGAGCCTGTTCCCTCCCCTGAGCTCGACAGCACAGAAGAATTGACCTGTAAAAGGACAATAATTATTACACATTGTTAATTATAATACTGAAGAATGTTACATGGTAACATTAATGCTCATTTTGTCTCTGTCTGCATGTGAGCTTATACAATATATACAATAATACCCAAGGGTCCCATGGGGATTATGAAGTTATATACAACTTCAAGCAGCAAAACATATTTTGTTTAACACTGAGAATGTTAAAACATATTGTCCACCTCCAATTACTGAGGATTTTATTGTTTTTGGGGGTGGGGATGAGTTAACCGTCTCACCATCTCAGTGGGATAATATGAGTCATATATCTTTATAGAATGTTACTATACTTAGATCTGACCACCGTGAACTTTATGCACATGCTTATAGAACACAATGACATCAGAATGATAAATCTCCCATAAAAGTCATCATCATCTTTAGTGCATGAGTCAAAACATCTATGCTTCAGGTGTACACGCATGCACGCATGTGCACGCGCGCGCACACACACACACACACACACACACACAAAATACACACGCAAAAAATCTAAAATGATATATTGGAAAATGTGCCAGATGTATTTAATATTATATTTAGCCAATGGTGTTAATGAACTCACTCTAAACGTTTTCTAGGCTAGACCAAAGACTTCTACTTATGGGTTCTGTTACAATATGATGTAGGTTACAAAGATCTATTTTATATTTTGTATAGTTTACAGGTTCATTGCACATGGTGTAAAGCCTGTATTTAAATCTGAAAATACCCCGATTTCAAGAATGTTTTTCACAGCCACTTTCCCCCCAAAATCCTCTTTCTTTTTAAAAATAGTAGACCTGAAAGCTTGCAAGCTTGTGAACTTGTAGGCCTAATTGACTATTTCTGCTAATTTCATGCAACATATGACATATGAATGAAATATGGCTTGTTGTGAAACAAATGACTTACCGCAGACACCTGCGTGGATGGAGAGCTGTTTTTTGAACAATCTTCAGAATTGGATGAAGATGTAGAAGTAGGAGTCATGGGGACAGTGTTGCTATTTCCTATTAAAAAAGATAAAATAAAAACAAAATCATGAGCGTCACATCAATGGAAACGTTAGCCCCTGTTAATTATCATGTTAATGATGTGTAATATGCGTACCAGAGGATCCCTTTGGTTTATTAGGTGTTTTCGGCTTTCGTTTTCTGGTCTGGATGCCTTCTTTTTTCATAGCCAGCGGTCGAGGTACCTGGCGATTTGACAACACATTTTTTTTTAATTATTAATTCATTTTCAAAACCAACATGAGTTAATTTACACCAATTCGTTGATTGGAGGGGAAAGACTCACCCCGTGTAATTTTGTGTAGAGTCCGCAAGCATTGCACACTGGTTCTCCCTCCGCGTTTCGGCGCCACAAAGTCGTCGTGCTCGTTTGACAGTTCGCGCAGGACAGGCCGATTCTTCTGGATGACGACTATAGCGGAGGAAAGATAATAGAAGGCAATGAAATATGTGACACAATGGCAAGATAATAATAACAATAAAACATTTCAGCGAAAACAATTGGTATTCCGAGATGCATCAGACAGGCCTACGTGACTAATGGAATATTTGGCAGTTACCCAAGAGCTTCATAAATCGTTTGTTATAAGACGAGGGCCTGCACGATACCGCTCATTTAATAATACATTCCTGCAGTTATCTACACCCCAAGTTTCCGAATCCTAATTCCTAACCATAATATTGGTCACATTATGTCGCCTATTCAACTGACATTTGCTGATGTTTATTTTCAGTGGGGTTAATTGTCAGTGAGTTGATACATGCGGCACCAGGGAGCCTATCAAAGACGCTGCGTAATGCCGTGCGTAATGGGGCCGCATGGAAAAGTTGAGTGCAGGAAGATTTCCTTTTCTGTCGCCTGTCAGACATATTCCTAGAGGCCTTATGAAGGCCATGATTTTAAAATGTATTGTGGGCGTGCGTATAGGCCTACACACTGCGTACATGTTGTAAACGGAGTGTGCAGTCTATTAATATATCTTTGAGCGATAACCTCAAGACATTGTTTGAAAATTAGGCAGGAAATTGAGTGGTTAAGTGGTCTTCCTGCAGCTTACCATGCGCTTCTGTGGTTTAATTAATGGTCGGCTGAGGCCATTCATTTTGCTGTAAAGTCCACAGGCGTTGCAGAGAAAGTGTCCCGTGCCGTCGCGCCTCCACAGCGGCGTGGAGATGGAGCCACAGTTGACGCACTCTCTACTCTCTCCCATGTCGTCAAGAATATCTGGAAATGGGAAGAGCAAGACACCAACTTTATAGTGACATTTAAAACATTGGGTTAATTAAGCACCCATAATATGCCTATAATGATCATTTGTTTGGCTTCATTGTGATATTAATTTCTTTATACAGGGCGCTGATGTGGATAAGCTATTAAAAGCGTTTGACATTCATTCATTTAATTTAAAGTGTGAGTACTAGCCCTGAGTTTAAAAAAAATGTTTCTTGATATCATACAATGCCTTTGTTCGCAAATATTAATTGCACATTAGTAGCCCATGCCTACACTATACAGGCCTTATCGGCAATTGCGGGCTTAATTGCAGCATGACGTCCGCTTTATTGAACGGGAAACAAACTTTGAAATATAATTAAATTGATAGTCAATTGCAGCAGGTACTGGGATAAATAAATAATTGTATAAGCATCTCCACACACAAAAAAACACATTATTATAAATAAATAAAATCTTACCTCCGTTGGGCGCTCGGATCAAGGGCGCGCCCCTGCTCTGCAGCGTGTGCAGCATGGTGTTGTCGAAAGGCCCGCCGGTCCAGGGCGAGGGCAACTGGGACAGCTGCGGCGGGACGTAGGGCGAGTAGGGACTCGGGTAGGATCCGCTCAGAGGCCGCGAGAGGCCGTACTGGTCCCTGCCGCCCATGCCGTTCAGCGCGTTCCCGTAGCCGGCCGTGTCCCCCCGGCCGGGCGTCCCATTGTTCATCGGCGGACTCGGCGGGTAGTGGAAGCGGTTGGAGACGGCGTGGCCGTGCGGGCTCCCGGCGTTGTACGAGCCGGGGCTGTCCGGAGTGGACTGCGACCACACCGAGTGGCCGCCGACGACGTGGCCCGACTGCGAGCCGGCGCTGGCCTGCAGGTACGACAGGCTGGGTATCATGGGGCCCACGCGAGAGCTGGGCACGTACACGGGCGAGTTGGGGTTGGAGTGCATGCCGTAGCCGCCGTGCGAGGAGGGGGAATCATATCCAGTCTGGCTCTGGTGGGCAGCCGCGATGGCTAGCGTCTGGTACATGTCGCTCGGGTCGACGAGCAGGCCCGCCTTCATGTGCGCTCCTCCGCCGCCGGAGGAGGAGGAGGAGGACGAGAGGACGAGCTTGTTGCCCGCCTGGTCTAGATCCGTGAACAGCGGGATGTCCACCTCCGGCGTGATGGGCAGGGAGGCGGCGGCGTTGTGGTGTCCGAAGTGATGGTGGACGTAGGAGTGTAGAGATCTGCCCGCCTCGTAGCCTCGTCGGTGGTGGTGTCCTCCTCCTCCTACTCCCAGCGCGTCGAGCTCGCTCGCCGGCGCCGGTGACCTCAGCTCGATGTCCGAGGCGTGACCGTCCCTCCTGCTGCTGCTGCTGTCACCGTGTAAGTAGCTCTGTTGTTGTTGTTGTTGTTGCTCAGCAGGTGACCCTGGGCTGCTGGACACTTCTCGCTTGACCATGGAGGACCAGCCGTTTTCGCCCAGGTCCATCCAGGAGCACTTTCCATACACAGTATAGGATTGAAAAATGGTTGCGGGTGTAGTCTAACCCTGTGTAGAGGAAGAAGACATCCAAGTTCAGTTTTGGGGGGTGGGGAGGGCAGCCGTATACACAAACACATGTAGCGTGACAGCTATAGTGCCATTTATCTGTCCATGATCGCAATAACCACATCTGTGCTCTTCTCTGATATTTAGAGAACAGATGTGGCTCACATTAAAAACGCCTTAAATATTATCCTATACTTTTGATCATCTCTCGCCCTCGGGCTCGGTTTCGTTTTGAAGCGTTCTGAAAGCCTTGTTCATTTAATATGACTAAAACAAATGCAATACCAAACGAAAACAAATGAACGAATTGACGCCACGGTCACGGACTTTGTTACACGACTCATCATGGCAAAACACATCCATGTTGAACGCGCTCTAAATAATCGCCGCAGGCGCTCTTAAGTTGAAAGAGGCACTGTCTGGATCCATCCCGTGTCAAATCCCCTGTCCTCCCTCCTTGCGATAGCCTCATCATAATTACAAAAAACACACACACCGTTACAGATAGGAAACAAAACGCAATATGTCTTCGCAGCAAAAAGAGATAACCGCTTGATAAGACTCATAACAGATAAGGGCCCAAGAGAGGCAAGGCAAAAGGGGTGATAAAACAATACCCGAAATGATTTAGGTGCTGCCGCAGCTGGCACCCGCCGCGGACCACTGGAAACAGATGTTCTATAAAAGCAGCTGTTTGAGCGACAGAAAAAGGAGACCGCGCAGCAGCAACAAGAAGCGAAGAGAGAGAGTAGTAGAGTTTCACGGCCCACATTACCTGTTTTAGCTCTGTGCCATAAGGTCGAGCAAGCAAAAAAAAAGTTTAGCAATAGTGTTCCGTGGCTGCCTGCTGCTTGCTTGGAGATACTGAAAACGTTGTAGGGCTCTGACGAAGGGTTTTGAGAGGAGGCGCTTGTCGTGGGTTGAAGTTGCATTGCACCGCCTGGACCAATCATGAGGACGTGTTTCTCCCACCCGAGACACGATGGGGGTGCTAGCCACGCTGCAGCCACGGCTGGCTCTCCCGATCAATCAATCAATCAATCAATCAATCAGACAGACACAGACAGAGACTTGATCACATCTAAAAAATAAATAAATAAATCACAATAATGCAATCATGGCTCCCTTTGATTTCGAAAGTGATTCATTAATTCGGCACAACATGGAAAACATATATATAGGCCTATAGCAATTTTTTGTTGTTGATGACAATGTTATGTTTAAAAGCAATGATTTGGTTAATTTACCCATGTGGTATTTGAACCGTTTTTAAGTACATTGTACACCGGTATTATGAACGTGTGTTGCAAGGTTAACATTGTTATAGAATTGTTATAATTTATACTAAATGAACTAAGGTTTAGTTGGGTCTACTCTATAGCCTGCACTAAAGGTCAGATTGTAGATTAATATAATTTAAACAATAGGGTCATATATTGAAGAATGCCCTTTATAGTATAGGCCTATTCAATAAATAACCGTTATTACTGTAAGCAATAAAATGTATATTTAAAAACAACAACAACATGGATTTATAACAGGCATTATATCCTCTAATAAAAACAATCTGACATTAAATAAACACTCCACACAACGAATGTATGCGGGTCTCGAGCGAAGTAAGCCATTCAACACATTCTCCTGCTTGTTTATTCTCCACTTATGCTAAAAAGCCCGGCTCGTTCCTAATTAGTTGATTTAAGTCAGACGCCTTCGTATGTGGGATCAAATGTTTTAGTAGTCCAAATTCTCAGCATGCCCCTAACAGTCCCGTCGGGGGGTTCCGCTTTGAAGCGACGGCGCTTCATTCAGGTGGAATATACATTGGTGAGTTGAAGTGATCAAAAGTGCAGGGAGGTGTCAATCGAATCATTCATTTACTGGTCCTCTCATCTCTCTCATGTCGTGTTTCCCGCGAGGGGCTATACTATAACAAATAGTCCCTCGTTCATCAACCCGCAGCCGCGTGAGAACAATTCAGCAGGTATTCATGTCTATTTACATTTTGTCTGGACACCACACTGGCCGAGAGATAGTAGTTAGTGCACAAGAAGCCCAGGGTAAATTGTAGGTCACATTTTGCTTGCTTGCTACACGAAAACATGACGTGCGTGCATGCTGGGCATTTTGTGAGAACCGTTTAAAACTAAAAGTTTGTTTTATGTTTGAACAGGCGGAAAGGACAGTTTGCTATGTTGCTGCTGTGGGGTTTTGACACTGCTGTTTTGAATAGCACAGTTGCTAATTTGGTTATTATTCTGTTCATTCCCCTTCACCTCAACTCTCTTTTCGTTACAACGGAGACGGGTAATATAAGTGAACTTTTCTGTTTGGGATAATATAATTACAAAGGTGGATTGGTTTGTCATTGTGTGTAAAAAAAAAAAAGGGAAGGGGGGGGGGGCGAAGTGGCCACGGTAGTTTTGCAACAAGCAGTTCAGGGTCTACAAAATACAAACGCAGGTTTTCCTGACCTGAGGCCTTAATAATTAAGTGGAGAATTATCGTATCAGGGACTGATTCAGGGTGTCTCAGGTCTCACCCTCTCTCTCTCCCCCCCTGGCATTCTTACACCGAGTTGCCAGGCGCTACTGTCTCCGATCATGTTCGAAATGAGTCACTTGTCAGAGAGGTGCGAGTCAACGAAATCCTGTTGTTTCTTATAAATACTGTCTGTTGTGTTGAGCTCCCCAAGTTGACGAATGAGGTGTTTTCTCGGTGATGTCAAAGTGTGTCTATGTGTGACAGGCTGACAGGCAGACAGACAGACAGACAGACAGACAGGGCCGCTTCAGACCGAATCAGTCATGGGAGAAAGTGGCAGGTCGAAGCGCCGCACAGTCTCAGCCCTCGCTATCTCCTACATTGTCCAGGGAGGGACAGACAGGCCATGCAAAGCAAGCTGCGTTCACATTCTCTGAACATCAATAGAAGTTATATATAGGATTTGAAGTATAATGAATATACAATACATTTATTTTAATTAAAATACTGCACATTAGAATATAGGCTATATATATACCTGGAGATGGCCCTTTGAAATTGTATCCGTATTTCAGCCATATGTGTAATATAGGCCTAATCGTGGGTATAATTGTAATAATAATAATAATAATAATAGGCAAATAATAATGCATTATTATCATCATTAATAGTGTTATTATTGTTGTTTTATAGCGTTACCAGTATTATGCATTTTTCTAAGTGATCGCTTATATATAGTCAAATTCAAATGGCTTCTTCCAAATTTGAGGATCTCCTCTATTGATTTTTGAAGATGACCATCCGTCCATATATATACAGTTGCTATCTTAACAATGTTTGTTTCGTTCATTGCATAATCGCTGCCCCTCTTCAGGTGTCATTGGCTTATGTACCGACTTGATAATGATTATCTCCAACATACTCGCGGCACTCCAGCACTTGTTATAGCCTTCTACTCTGTTCCTGATTAGCCAATACGGCTTCTATATGCCCTGTGTGCAGATATTATGTGTAGTAGGTCTGTGTTATTGAGATAACACTGATTCAAGAACACCAGTGTAGCGCTGCTGAGGTTTATAGTGAAGATTATAGGAGCACTTGTGATAATTCCCAATGTTCAGATTATATTACTGTTTGGGCTATATTAGGCCTATACTATAATGTGTTGCAGATTTACTGAAGTAAAGATTTAATGAACACATATAACATTAGAATATATGACTTAAAAAAAATCTTATAATAGATCGTACTTATCATTATTGATTATTTATTATTATTGTTATTACCCTTATTATTATTATTATTATTATTATTATTATTATTACAATATCAATTATTTGCATTTTAGTACTTACCCATTGTGTGGCAATAAGGTTTCTGTATTTTATTGAAACACAAATAAATTAATATGAATAAAATATAATGTAGGCTATATTATATATATATAAGAGAAACCATTCATATAAATATCAAAGTTTGATAATAATTAATAAAACATTAGCACCGCTTCAAAATCATTCCTTTATGTTGAGCAAAACATTTTAATTGTTGCTCTTGTATAAGCCAATAGGGATGCTTATCAATGCTATATACAATAGTTAGTGATACCATAATTGTTACAACAAAAACAAATAAAAAGTATGTCTTGTTAAATGTATTGTTAATAAATGCAATTTTCAACTCACTGAGTTGTGAAAGCTATCATCAGTTTATAAATACAAAGTGAGTGTTTTTGCCCTAAAACATGAGACCTGTATAAATCCTATATCCCTGTGATTTTAAGAAAGAATGCTATTTTTTTTTAAATTATTTCTGGTTCTTCCATCAAGTTTAAAAAAGAAATAGGCTATGAGCATTTAATACAATTCATTGTTCAGACTATCTGACCTTCAACCAAATAAAACCGATTACTTTATATACATTATGGTGTAATTTCCTGTATTTGATTCAAATCGGTCTTGGGGCCTTCCCAACAATGACCTATATATATTTTACAGTTATTTTATGGATGACACTGTTAAAGTTATATGCGTGCGAATATGGGACAGCGCGCTCCCCAGCATGAGCAGGCCGCTAACAGCCTGCTATAGAGCTAGGAGGCTGCATGCGAAACACACACACACACACACACACACACACACACACACACACACACACACACACACACACACACACACACACACACACACACACACACACACACACACACACACACACACACACACACACACACACACACACACACACACACACACACACACACACACACACACACACACACACACACACACACACAGGGCCAGCCTGTTTGGAGTGGTAGATGATTCAATGATTAAACGGGGCCATGACAGGTGTGTAAAAGCAACCTTTGTCATTTCGAAATGTACCGTCCTTGCTTCCTTTTTGGCTCGCCCACTACGGAACGCCCTGCATGCTCACCTGCCTGGTTATTATTACGTGTGTGTGTGTGTGTGTGTGTGTGTGTGTTGGGGGAGGGGGGGTATACAGTGCATACCCTATTGGTGTCATGTGATGAACCACTCACTGTCTGTATGCATTCCTTCCATAAGCTGCCGAGTCTATTTGCTATACAGTTTGGCTTTGGTGTGTGTGTCTCTCTCTCTCTCTCTCTCTCTCTCTCTCTCACACACACACACACACACACACACACACACACACACACACACACGCACGCACACACACACACACGCACACACCCCCCGCATGCATGCACGCACAAAACAAGATCATAAAATGACAACAGCGAGCATTATAACTGGGAGAAAAGGATCTAGGACCTTTTATTATATCCTTAGACAGAGGGAGACACCTTTATCTGAGTTATGGTCTCTGTGTGCAGCTCTCGCTGGCTTCAGCCTATCAGCAGCACACTCGTTGTGATGTCATACTGTACTATTAACCTGACACTCTGACCTCTCTCTCTCTCTCTCTCTCTCTTCCAGCTATTATACTTTGGCCCCATTCGCTCATTAACTGCTTCCAATTATACTGCACTGGTTGTTGTTGTTATTATATGGCAACAAATAAAACAATAAATTGACGGAGCAAAAATATCCATGAGAGTATAGGTTCACAAATTAACCCATTCTGAAAGGGGAACCCATTTTGGTGTTAGCATCATGTTATGCTTTAGCTATTGAAGAATAGCGCTCATAGCGCGCCACTTCTGCTATTTTTGAAAAATCGAAGAACGACTGACATTTTTAGAATCTGATCTCAGGTCAGAATGGGTTAATCAGACCAGTGTGTGTCCAGTGGAAACCTCGTATGAATCTGATCTCAGGTCAGAATGGGTTAAAACGTGAAACACGCAGGGACGTGCACACATAGACATCAAAGGGGGCTTCAAGCCCCTGCCCTTTTACCTCATGTCTGTAAAAAAACAACTGCCCTTTTCCAGACCACGAAAGAAATGCAAAATGCCACTTCTTCCATGCCGGAAGGCAGCATTGAACTTGAAGTCTCCTTGAACTTGAACACAAGCTCTCGACGCGTCGCATGCGTGACGCGTTGTGAGCTTGTATAGGTCTGTTATCTTTGTCCAAAAGTGCCCTCTTACGGGATTTCAGCCCCTGCCCCCCTCTAACACTCTCTGCACGTCACTGGAAACATGATATTTATATCTTTCTTCTTCGCTGACCCCATGCAGTCATAATACTTTGTTGACTGCGTACTTTGTCCCTTCCTTCCTCCCCCCCCCCCCCCCCTCTCTTCTACACCAAACATCTTTGTAAAAGAAAAGAAGAAAACAAAAACAAAAAAACAGATCCACAAGCTCACAACATGCCGCGCTTTATATGAGCTTGAAGATCTGCTATTTCCGCAGAATGTTCGCCTATATATGACTGAATAGAATATAGAATACCGTAGATCGATGTACAACAAAATTAAAACTGTACTTCCTATATTGCACAAGCCCCTATTGCACTTAATAGGGACCATATCCAGGTATAGTTAAATAACTCATCATTCATGTGTGTAATGTTATATCATTACAGTATTGTGTATAATTCACGCAAGCTGTAACTTATAAACCACTTAAATGCCTGTAGGTGGGCTATACAATATACATCTTGCCAGATGTTCGCCCCTATAGGATAGGGACGCTGTGGGGTTCGGCAGCCGGCGAAAACTATAGAGTTCTCAACAGTCCCGAAAATAAAGGCCCAGCCCCAACCTGGGCCCTCATCAAACCCTATACACGTACGCTCAAGACACTGCCCCCGCTGCCACCCTTAGATCTCCATATATGGAGCTGACCTGTTCTGACATTCCATTATGTTGATCTGACCTCATCAAACCCTGTATATACACTCTAGACATGCTCCATATATGGCCAGTATACAGAATTCATTGGATGGCGATGTGGGGACCCAATGGCCACCCCCTTAATCTGTATGAGCCAGAAGAGAATGGCAAGGGGCCAGGGGCCAGTAGATAAAATTACGACATTAATGATACTTGATAACTTCTCTCTTTCAATTGCTTTATTTTCGCAAAATGTATCAAAGTACAATGTGTAAATAAATAAATGTGTTAAATTTCCTCAATTTCCATTTCCACAATTTCCGCAATTTCCATTTCCACCATTTCCGCAATTACCATTTCCGCAATTTCCGCAATTTCCATTTCCGCATTTCCGCAATTTCCGCAATTACAATTTCCGCAATTTCCGCAATTTCCATTTCCGCAATTTCCGCAATTTCCGCAATTTCCATTTCCAACTATTAATGGCAGCTGGGTTTCATCATTCAAATAAAATAGAATTCTGTCCGTTTAGCTATAAAATTATGTCAGGGAATAGGGATACACAGTATATGTCTTTCATTTGCATTGCATCTCCCCCCCCCCCCCCCCCCCCAAGCTTTTATTTTCGTTCGAGTAATAGTACAACTCTAATAGTATTACTTATAATAATGTAATTAAAGATAAATTTTTTTTAGATTTTCATTGGTGGGCCAGTCATAATGGTCCCGCGGGCCTGATGTGGCCCGCGGGCCTGAGGTTGAGTATCACTGGTATACTGTACGTGTGCCAGCCGGGAGACTGCAGCCATGACAGATATATATGCCAAGCTAAGCTATGTATATACTAGACTGGGATCAATTCGTTTTGAAGGGCACGGATGTGATCTAGAGCAGATACGGAAGCGGTCTCTCTCTCTCTCTCTCTCTCTCTCTCTCTGCGTGCGTGCGTGCGTGCGTGCGTGCGTGCGTGCGTGCGTGCGTGCGTGCGTGCGTGTGCGCGTGCGCGCGTGCACAAATGGCCATATACAGTGGACTCTATCATACTGGATCTGAGCACCGTTAACCGTAGTCCTATACTGTACATAGAAACCAAACTTAGTACCTAAGTACTGTGGAAAGCCTTGTGCTACGAGATGAGTGAATCAAGAATACATTAATGAGGTTTATTTGTCGAGGAAGGGGAAGAAGACGCTTTCTTTTTTTTTGTATTTCTTTGTTTTTTGTTATTTTGTTTGTTTTGTCCTTGTCCTCATTAAGGATTGTAGATCTTCTGCAGCCTTGACCCCCGGGCTATATAATGAGACACACCTCCAAGCGCTTTCACCCTCAACTCCAGTCCACTCCAGATTATATACAGTATTCTGTCAATATTTATCCATAGTATGCTCTTTATTTCATAGCAAACCTCGTCACCAAAAAACTAGCAGATCTTGAAGATCACGTTTCGCGCTGTATATAATAATGCATCATGGGCTTGCATGCATTTATTAGTCTCTCAAGAGTCAGACTGTTGACATTCTTTCCGTTATTTGCCGATGGGATTCTCAGATCGCCTTCATGCATAGAATAGGGATATAGGGACGTTCGTTGACACCATGTATAGCCTATATGAAATGAACACGGCCTGTTCCCTAATTTTCACCACAACACCCAATGTATTTAAATCATAATGTTTATTCCAACGTTTTGCAGCGAGCTTGTATAGGTCTGCTATTTTTGAAGAATCGTGAAAAGTGACATGAAAGTGTTTGAGAACGACTGACATAGAAAAAACTGCTTTTTCAAGAAAACAGTCAGGATTTAGAAGACATTTGCAGAATCGTTCCCGGGTCAAAATGGGTTAAATGTGTCCCTATTGTGTGAACAACTCGACAATGCAGATTGCATTGTTGTTGTTGTACTACAATGTACTGTATGTGCAAAATTGCCTGGCTCCGTAAAGTCATTCTGATTCAGATTCATCCCTACTGGAAACAATGATCAGTCACATGACGACTATAGACCCCCTCCTGGGAAGAGCCTATAGCAGTCAGATAAGCCCACCAGCCCCATCCATCACACACGTGACTTAAGTGTTTAAAAAAGCTATTAGACAAATCAAGATAATAATAATTCAACACACTAAAAAGCAGCTGAGAACGTGACCGCTGAAACCTTTTCGAGAGAAATGCCCCGCACACGTTCATCCCATATAGAGAGAAGATAAATAATCCAACCAGCTCCAAAAAAGAAATCGCACTTATTATGTGATAAGTGAGTGTCACAATTTTATCATGACCGTGATGATGAAGTCATGGGGGGAATAAAAAGTTCTGTAAAAAGTCCATAGACTTGGCTGCCTGCCACATGATGTTACGGTCACATAGCATGGAATCTACTTCGCGTAGTAGTAGGGGATAAAGTACAGTTTTAGACTGTGACGGAGGGGGGCGCTGAGCCACGAGAAACACCATGCGCCGAGCGCGCTAAAGAGAGCGAGTCGCCGTGTCGAGCGTTTGCGAAGTTCGCTTATATAGCCGACTCAGCCCCGTTGGAGTTGCGAGTTGCAATCCTCGTCGTCGTCCCCCAGAGTCCCGCAAGTAGGGGAAATAAGTCGCGAAGAGGAAATAAAGGAAAGCAAAGGTACTATGTTTACCCTGCAGGGTAACTGGACTAAGCTCAAGAACTTGTTTACAGCCAGGCCCTGCTCATATAGAACATCTCATGGTAGAGGTTCAATGCCTTTGTCCAAGGGCACTTCAGCGGTGGTCATTTTAACGTGCCGGTCCGGGGATACGAACTAGCGACCCCAAAAATTATATGTAATATGCCCCCCCCCCCCCCCCATCTGAAAATATGCTCTTCCAGGGACCTCCCCCCAGAAGCAAAGATTTGAGTTAAAACGTTCACTCTGTAATAATATATATTCAAAGATCTGAGGCACGATTTCCACGATTTTTCAAAAGAATAGCAGACCTATACAAGTTCATAGCGCTGCACTCGGGGGCCGCGCTATGAACTTGTAGATCTGCTATCAATAGTTAAAAAACACCAAAAGGGGGTCCCGCCCCCAAAACGGGTTATAAAAGGCTCATCTCATCTGCAAGCTTATAGCTTGAGAGCCCATTTTTTTGTTATCGTCTCTCTCTCAAACGGCAACATCTCTCCACACTGTCTCCATCCTGTCTCAGGAGCCCCTGCTGTATAGCTGTCGCTGTGTTGTGTCTCTGGAGGAGAAGGTCAGACCTCTCAGTAGCCTACACTTTCCCTGCATCAGCTGCGTCGCGGACGACCGGAGGCCCCCGCGGTCAGAGAGAGAGAGAGAGAGAGAGAGAGAGAGAGAGAGACAGCAGCCTTGGTGGTAAGAGATGACGTCATAGATAATGAAACAGAGACAATTGAGGGCAGTGGGTGGGGGGGGGGGGGGGGGGCAGGGGGTGGGGGGTGTATGGAGTCATGATAGCGCCGTGTTTACGTGGGCGATAAACAAAAAGAGGCGGGGCGGGTTGTTGAGGCCTATGGCCTAGTAAAGTTTTGTTTTTATATAATTATAACGTAACTTAATTGCTATACCATCGTTCTTAAATAAGTGCTTAATTGCTTTCATCCAATTCAATTCAATTCAATTCAAAGGGCTTTATTGGCATGAGAAAACATAATACGTTTACATTGCCAAAGCAGAAAGAATACAACACAACAATACAGCAATACAATCAAAACAAAAAAATTGTCCACTGTCTCCGGGCTGCGTGCGTGCACCGTGTCTGTTCTCGATGTGATATCAAAGTGATATAATTAGACGGTATCGGTTATCTTGGAAATTTTATACTGAATCAAGATTTGTTTAACGTATACAAGCAGCGAAAATGCACGTGAGGATTACGTAAGAATATACTGAGCCACAACATCAACTAGGCAGTGTGATAACATTGTTTTTTGTTACATTTAACATGTCGTTAAAAACGTGTGTGTGTGTGTGTGTGTGTGTGTGTGTGTGTGTCTGTCTGTCTGTCTGCGTGCGTGTGAGCTTTTGTCAGATGTATAAGAAGGGGGATACTGCAGTAGACCAGTGATTTTAAACTTTTTCAGGCCGCGACCCCCCCAAAATAAATTTAACTGGGGACCCCCCCCCCCACACACACACACACACACACACACACAACCCTGATAAGCACTTGGAATGTAGGAGTTGAGGCATTACATTTGACTCCGTTAAATAAATATTGTGAATATACCA
Source organism: Protomyctophum bolini (assembly GCF_963924005.1). Classification (NCBI taxonomy): domain Eukaryota; kingdom Metazoa; phylum Chordata; class Actinopteri; order Myctophiformes; family Myctophidae; genus Protomyctophum; species Protomyctophum bolini. The sequence goes on along the minus strand of NC_137873.1, from coordinate 35,207,737 downwards.
GATCTACAAGCTCACAACGCATTCCAATTGCGAGGCCTCGTGAGGCTATTTTGACAATGTTTGCCACTTTCTGATATTGTTTGACAATGTGGTCAATGTTTGACCATATTTTTAAATACAGTAGTACTTCTGATGCAGTAAAAAATAATCAAATCAAGTGTCGCCCCTCGGGTTGAGAACCACATACACCCATTGAACCCTGCAGGGCGTTGTTATCTAAAAATACAAAAACAACAAAAAAAATCTAACTTTTCCCAAAACTTTCCAACATGTTTTTGCGAAAAACAGCACATCTACCAGCTCACAACACGTCACATCCCAAAACAAGTTCGTGAGACTGTATCACCGACCATTTATTCGAATAGCCTTATACGTATACGAAATAGAGTGGTTAACCCATTTTGGTGTTAGCATTATGTTATGCTTTAGCTATTGAAAAATTAGCAGATCTACAAGCTCATAGCGCGCCACCGAGTGGCGCGCTACGAGCTTGTAGGTCTGCTATTTTTGAAAAATCGTGAAAATGTGAGGATTTAGAAGATTAATTTCTTTTTATTTTGAGGTCAGGCCTGAATGGTTTAACTTTTCCCCCAATTATCCATCCGGACCAAACAACAATTGTCTTTGTTTGAGCCCTCTGCATTAACCCATTCTGAACGGGCACCCATTTTGGCGTTAGCATCATGTTATGCTTTAGCTATTGAAAAATAGCAGATCTACAAGCTCATAGCGCGCCACCGAGTGGCGCGCTACGAGCTTGTAGGTCTGCTATTTTTGAAAACTCGAAGAACGACTGACATTTTTAGAATCTGATCTCAGGTCAGAATGGGTTATAATCAGACCAGTGTGTGTCCAGTGGAAACCTCGTATGAATCTGATCTCAGGTCAGAATGGGTTAAGGACTCAGGGTCTTCCATGCAGTACAGTATATATACAGTATACTAGCTCCCCTCCACAGAGACAGCTGGCAGACCTTGCAGAAGCAGTTCTTCGGTCTCCGCTCACCCATTCTCAAGGTCTCCGTAACGTACGGAGTCTCAGCTGCTCGCTGATGCCGAGGAGATACCACGATGCGATGAGGAGGGGAGTGTTCTGTATTATAGGCAAAGCTATTGTCAATTGTTGTTTGTCCATGCAGATGAAAATGGGGATGCTGGATCATTCTCCCCAGCATAGGGATGCTGGGTTTCAATGGGGGCTAATCAGTGGCTCTAGATGTTTTGATGTACTCAATGTCGAGGCCTCGCATGCATACTGTAAAGTCATTTGGGCTTCTCGCCTCCTACCTTGCACTTTTTTATTTTTATTTCTTTGTATTCTATACGTATTTCCTTTTTGTATATCGTTTATAATGTGCTAAATAAATCAAATCAAACCGAGGGTTCCCAAACTCCCAAGTGTTCTCAGGTCTTAAAAGTCCTTACTTGTGCAGATATACCCCTGTATACAGACTTATAATTATAATGTTTGTTTGATTGATTGATTGATTGAACATTGTATTCACAGTAGAGTAAAGTACAGTTTTAGACGCTGGCCCTGGTTTGTTTACTGTTGAGTGAAAAAAACCTAATCATCCGGAGAGCCCACAGAATCAATTGGGGACCCCCCCCCCCCCCCTCCCTGGTGGGTCCTCCTGACCCCCAGTTTTGCCCTAGATTGCAATCAGGTGATGAATCAGCCTGCTGTGAACCAACCAGATTTTCATTATTTCTTTCTTCTTTTTAAAGATGTTGTATTTTTAATTAAGTAGTGCAACCACTTCCTTATAAGTAGCTTTGTGTGTGTGTGTGTGTGTGTGTGTGTGTGTGTGTGTGTGTGTGTGTGTGGGTCTGAGCACGGAAATTGCATTTGGTTGGTTTTCAAAACCAAGTGTCACTGTTGTGCAGTCTAACACACACACACACACACACACACACACACACACACATACATATTAACTGTATATATGATGATTTCAGGTGTATCAGATCAGTACAGTACAGTACAGTACAGTACAAGAAGGGGAGAGACACGGAAATTGCATTTGGTTGGTTTTCAAAAGCAAGTGTCACTGTTGTGCAGTCTAACACACACACACACACACACATACATATTAACTGTATATATGATGATTTCAGGTGTATCAGATCAGTACAGTACAGTACAGTACAGTACAAGAAGGGGAGAGACACGCAGCAAAGGTCGTCATGAACGGGACTCGAACACGTGACACGCTGTCAGGCCCAGAGTGTGGCATGTGCCTGGACCGTTGGCTGCCCCCCCCCCCCCCCCCCCCTTCAGAAAGAAGGAGGGGGGGGGGGGGGGTGGGTGGAAGCATGTAAGAAACTACAACAGACATTAAACAAGTGTTC
>NC_137873.1:35145386-35202886 GCF_963924005.1 Protomyctophum bolini | reverse complement strand
GGGTGAACCACTCAGTTCACCCGTGTGAACTGAGTGGTGGAGTTGCACCACTCAGTTCACACGGGTGTGATTTTCTTTACAGGGGCCAGTTTCAAATTGATTGAACATTGTATTCACAGTATGTAGAGCAAAGTACAGCGACAGGGCTGGGCGCTGTCCCTGGTTTGTTTACTGTTGAGTGGAGGAAACTAATCATCCGGAGAGCCCCCCCCCCCCCCCCCCCCCGAGGACCCCTGAGAAGTGCTCGTCAGTGCTCTTTGAGAAGCGGTTTTGAAGGAGTCTAGGGAATTCACATTTCCTAACGGCTGTTGGTATAGGGCGTGTGGTATACATTTCGGTGGCATAGGAGTGACACGAATTAAAACCCATTGTTTGAGCCGAATATGGGTCGACATGTATTTGATTCTTCGATTCGTAAAACACACACTGTATACCTACTGTATACCCCCCCCCCCCCCCCCCCGCTTTTAACCCCAACACAAGCAATTAACCGCCGGCGTTGGGGGACAGCTCAGACAGAGACTATTCTCTCACTCACACAGTGGACAATCACTCTGGCCTTCTCTCTGGGCTTCTCTCTGACCCCCTGCCATTATCTACCGTTGACACAAACACAAGCCTCCCACCACCACGGCCCCCATTGTTGTTGAGCTACGGTTTGTTTTCATAGAGGCCGCGGTCCGCCGCAGCCTCCTCGCGTTTATACAGAATCTGAGAGAAGAAAAACATGAGCCTTCAAAACCTGACCTGAGATCAGATTCTAAAAAAAATGTCTGTTTGTGAAAATGACAGTTTTCTGAAAAAGCTATGTTTCTGTGTCGATTTTTCAAAAAATAGCAGATCTACAAGCTCATAGCACGCCACCGAGTGGCGCGCTATGAGCTTGTAGATCTGCTATTTTTCAATAGCTAAAGCATAACGTAATGCTAACACCGTGGCAGTCTGTGTACTGACTCGTATCAAATATGTGTGTGTATATATAGGGAGATAATCACAAATTGATATCGCTGCAGATAGAATCCAGGGCAGAAGAAGGGTTGTTTGTGCACACGACCAGTAACTGGAGCTCTATATTCTGTGATAAAATGTGTACAGTAACAGACAGTATACTCTGTGATAAAATGTGTACAGTAACAGACAGTACTCTGTGATATAATGTGTATAGTAACAGACAGTATGTGATATAATGTGTACAGTAACAGACAGTATGTGATATAATGTGTATAGTAACAGACAGTATGTGATATAATGTGTATAGTAACAGACAGTATGTGATATAATGTGTACAGTAACAGACAGTATGTGATATAATGTGTACAGTAACAGACAGTACTCTGTGATATAATGTGTATAGTAACAGACAGTATACTCTGTGATATAATGTGTATAGTAACAGACAGTATGTGATATAATGTGTACAGTAACAGACAGTATGTGATATAATGTGTACAGTAACAGACAGTACTCTGTGATATAATGTGTATAGTAACAGACAGTATACTCTGTGATATAATGTGTATAGTAACAGACAGTATGTGATATAATGTGTATAGTAACAGACAGTATGTGATATAATGTGTATAGTAACAGACATTATGTGATATAATGTGTATAGTAACAGACAGTATGTGATATAATGTGTACAGTACCAGACAGTACTCTGTGATATGTGTATAGTAACAGACAGTATGTGATATAATGTGTATAGTAACAGACAGTATGTGATATAATGTGTACAGTAACAGACAGTATGTGATATAATGTGTACAGTAACAGACAGTACTCTGTGATATAATGTGTATAGTAACAGACAGTATACTCTGTGATATAATGTGTATAGTAACAGACAGTATGTGATATAATGTGTATAGTAACAGACAGTATGTGATATAATGTGTACAGTAACAGACAGTATGTGATATAATGTGTACAGTAACAGACAGTATACTCTGTGATATAATGTGTATAGTAACAGACAGTATGTGATATAATGTGTATAGTAACAGACAGTATGTGATATAATGTGTATAGTAACAGACAGTATGTGATATAATGTGTATAGTAACAGACAGTATGTGATATAATGTGTACAGTACCAGACAGTACTCTGTGATATAATGTGTATAGTAACAGACAGTATACTCTGTGATATAATGTGTATAGTAACAGACAGTATGTGATATAATGTGTATAGTAACAGACAGTATACTCTGTGATATAATGTGTACAGTAACAGACAGTACTCTGTGATATAATGTGTATAGTAACAGACAGTATGTGATATAATGTGTATAGTAACAGACAGTATGTGATATAATGTGTACAGTAACAGACAGTATGTGATATAATGTGTACAGTAACAGACAGTACTCTGTGATATAATGTGTATAGTAACAGACAGTATACTCTGTGATATAATGTGTATAGTAACAGACAGTATGTGATATGTGTATAGTAACAGACAGTATGTGATATAATGTGTATAGTAACAGACAGTATGTGATATAATGTGTATAGTAACAGACAGTATGTGATATAATGTGTACAGTACCAGACAGTACTCTGTGATATAATGTGTATAGTAACAGACAGTACTCTGTGATATAATGTGTATAGTAACAGACAGTATGTGATATAATGTGTACAGTAACAGACATTATGTGATATAATGTGTACAGTAACAGACAGTCTGTGATATAATGTGTATAGTAACAGACAGTATGTGATATAATGTGTACAGTAACAGACAGTATGTGATATAATGTGTATAGTAACAGACAGTCTGTGATATAATGTGTATAGTAACAGACAGTATGTGATATAATGTGTATAGTAACAGACAGTCTGTGATATAATGTGTATAGTAACAGACAGTATGTGATATAATGTGTATAGTAACAGACAGTCTGTGATATAATGTGTATAGTAACAGACAGTATGTGATATAATGTGTATAGTAACAGACAGTATGTGATATAATGTGTATAGTAACAGACAGTACTCTGTGATATAATGTGTATAGTAACAGACAGTATGTGATATAATGTGTATAGTAACAGACAGTATGTGATATAATGTGTACAGTAACAGACAGTATGTGATATAATGTGTACAGTAACAGACAGTACTCTGTGATATAATGTGTATAGTAACAGACAGTATGTGATATAATGTGTACAGTAACAGACAGTATGTGATATAATGTGTATAGTAACAGACAGTATGTGATATAATGTGTATAGTAACAGACAGTATGTGATATAATGTGTATAGTAACAGACAGTATGTGATATAATGTGTATAGTAACAGACAGTATACTCTGTGATATAATGTGTATAGTAACAGACAGTATACTCTGTGATATAATGTGTATAGTAACAGACAGTACTCTGTGATATAATGTGTATAGTAACAGACAGTACTCTGCGTGCACAAGTAATAAAGTCAAAAAGTATAGTGCGAGGTATGATACAACTCTTAAAATTAATGTATAGGTATGATATCCTTTAGCAGCAATGAAAGAAGCCAGAAGGCATGCATGTCATTTCCACGTGTGTGTGTGTGTGTGTGTGTGTGTGTGTGTGTGTGTGTGTGTGTGTGTGCGCGGCGCGCGTGCGTGTGTGTGTATTGTGTGTTGAATAAGTACATTTTTACATTGTACTTGTACACAAAGATGTAACAATGAAGACACCTTGGCACCTATAGAGTACAGTATATATGTCTGCTGACTGTTATGCTACTATATGACCCAAAAGAACAGGGATGCATCCATGGGTTCACCTGGTTAAACAGTGTGGATTTAGATTCTTTTGTGTGTGCAAATGTATAGATTTTTGTTTTAGTCATAGTCTCTTAAATAGGTTTAATTTAGATTTAGTCACATCTTAGTGACCTGGAATGTTTTAGTGTTGTGTGCTGTGTCTAGTTTTAGTCGACTAAATATCATAAGATTTTATCTTGCTCTGTGTGTGTGTGTGTGTGTGTGTGTGTGTGTGTGTGTGTGTGTGTGTGTGTGTGTGTGTGTGTGTGCGCGTGTGTGTGCGTGCATGCGTGTGTGCGTGTGCATGTGTGTGTGCTCGCGCTCATGTCACAAACATGCCCTGCTGTAACATGAGTGCATGAGTCATAAATCATTAGACCTTTGCACCAGAGGAAAGTCCTACGCGGGCAACGAAGTTCAAACATGGCTTCCCTGTGAGACATCTTTTACACCTTGCACACTTCAACTCAATATACCGACCATTTCAAACCGTACAAAATGAGTGGACACTAATATATTACCAGAAACACATAAATTGATAGCCCTGAATGACCATAACAGGTCTGTAACTCTGAGAGTGTTCAAATGGACCCTTGCGGGTCCATTTGGTTCCATTTGAACACTCTCAGAGTTAAGGGGGTCCTTGCAAATAAAACATTTGAGAACCACTAGTACTAGTGGGACTCCTAATGTGCCATAGTGTCACAATACATAATTGTCATACATATTCTGAAGAAAACCTGGAGATTGACATGCAGTACTTGTGCAGGTGTTATGATCAAAATAAGAACATAATGGTGTGTAAAACAGAAAGTCTAAAATGTTGCCACGGACAAGTCTTTGCCACGGACTTTGTTGTTGGAATATCCTTCTGGTTGAGATATCCTTTGCTTATATCCTCTTCAATTATAATGTTGTCTAATCATATCCATTAATAAGACTAATCGATTTAGTCTATCATTAAAATACTAAGAATTAAGATCACGCGATTAAGCTACAGACTGTGTGATGTGATGGATGGAGAGAGGGAGAAGAGGATGAAAGAGGATAGGGGAATTATGGCTGAATCACTTTTGAACAATTTGAGCGCTGGGTGGTGGCGGAATATTGCCGTCAAGACGTAAGTGTTATTATGTTTTTTTTACCCTAACCCTGAAGCCGTAAATAGCAGGTGTGCCAGCCCATTTCCAACACACATCACAGCACGTAAAGCAGCAGGTGCACGCCGTTACTACACGGCACACGCTATATATATTAACCTCAACCGGAGAATTGTATAAGCCTAGAACTGCCCAAAGCCGTTTTTGGAACCATAAAATAACCATTGTCTTGTGAGGACAAGGAAATTTCTTCAACATTCTACCATGTGCTTGTGGACAATTGGCCGTCACAAGTATAGTAATACAAGTACGCACACGCGCACACACACACACACACACACACACACACACACACACACACACACACACACACACACACACACACACACACACACACACACACACACACACACACGCACACGCACACACACACACACACACACACGCACACACCCCTATACCTGTATCACCACAGGTCAGCAGGAGTCTCAAGAACAAGGGCCGTCAATCAGTAACAGTGTTATATGGCCGCGTTAATCGTTAACGCGGCTCGTAGACACATGTGTGCCCCTCTCGGCCCATAACGAGCACCTGCGGACCCCTTTTTACAGGCATCATCCACGGGAAAAAACAAACACTAAAATGCTTATTGGGCACATCGTCCATATATACCCCTCCCCCCCACCAGTGTTGTTTTTGGCAGCCAATTTCGATTTTTAGTTTAGTCATAGTCTCTTTGGACTGAAACTTCATTTAGTTTTAGTCACATTTTAGTCACCTGGAAATGTCTTATAGTGTTAGTCTAGTTTTAGTCGACTAAATGTCATAAGATTTTAGTCACCCAGTTGACCCCGTTGACATGCCCACAGGTGTTTGACCGCAACAAGGTCCGGAAAAAAAAGAGGAGAAAGGCAAACAGCAGTATAACTCTCCTAAGTTTAGATAGAGAGAGAGAGACCCATATTTCTACACAGTATATAACATGCTGCAGTGTTATAATAATCCATCCAGTTTACAAATGTAACCAAATACATAATAATAATAATAATTATAGGGATTGGATCACGTTATTATTTTGCTCCCGATCCGATTTTCCGATCATTTGATTTTGAGCATCTGCCGATACCGATTTTTCCCTGATCCGATATTTATATAGGACATGCACTTATATGCCATATCACAATAATATCCAGTGAGTGACCCCCAAAACGGAAATTCGATATTCCCCCCCCCCCCCCGGGACCTATAGTGAAAACAGCAGATCTACAAGCTCACAACGTGTTGCTTCGCGCCGCAATGTGAGCTTGTACATCGGCTATGACTTCTTTTCTTCTAATTTTGGAATTTCTTAAGATTTTTTATTTCTTCATGAGGTTGCCTTGAATTTTGGTTTCATTCATGAAAAGTTTTGGGGGGGGAGGGAGGGATGTTTTTTTTGGAAAACGTTTTTAAATGATAATAATTAAAAAGCAAATTTAGGAAAGCAAAAAAATAAGGCGGCCCATTATAACCATGTGTTATAATGAGACCCACAGTTTGGGAGGCGGTTCTACTGTCTGTGAGTTAGACAGGCCCGTTAACATTAACCACTCGCAGGAGTGTGTGGGCCATTTGTCTGCCCTGCTCCCCCGCATGGCCTTGTGGCATCGCACGCACGCACACGCACACACACACACACACACGCACGCACGCACAGACATGCACAGACGCAAGCACAGCACAACACTATCCTTGACAGACACCTTCACGTAACCCTGAAGCTGTGTCCATCTCATCCTGTTGCACACACACACACACACACACACACACACACACACACACACACACACACACACACACACACACAGTGCTAGCTGAGGGCAGGATGACCTCATGATGACCCACCGTCTCCATCTCATGCTGACCTCTGTCACCCCTTGCCAAGTCTGTCAGCCCACCCCTGCCGCCAACACACACACACACACACACACACACACACACACACACACACACACACACAGGCACGCACGCATGCACGCACGTAGCTTTGGTTTAAAACATTCTAGTTTATGGATTCCTCTTGACTTTCTTGTCACTGGAAAGAATGGAAGATATTCTCATATAGTCGAAGTAACTTCATGAACATAACATTAAGCAGTTATACATCCCCGTTAACCACCCCGAAACATTTCCACATTCATTTGAAAATAGCCAGCTTCTGTTTGTAGTTTTCAGAATAGGATAGCACGAGGGCATATATCTGGAGATAAGTGTTGTCACTATCCTATCTGACAGAACAGAAGCCGGCTCCATTCATCTCAATGCGGCGGTGGTTCAGGGGTGTAGAGTGGCTGGACGGTATAAACCGCAAGGTTTGCCAGTTCGAACCCTGTGGGCTCCCCTTCTAGTCGGTGTCGAAGTGTCCTTGAGCAAGAGACACTGAACCCCTAATTGCTCCTGATGTGCAGTTCATGGTGCCTTGCATGGTTTCTGCCGCCATCGGTGTGTGAATAGGTGAATGTATAATGCACAATCTCTGTAAAGCGCCTTGGATATAAAGGTGCTATATATAAATGCACCATTTACCATTTATCTAATACAGTGCTTCTCAAACGTACAAAGTAATTATGTATTTGCCCCCCCCCCTACATTAGCACATTTAGCTGCAGGGGTGGGGTCCCCTATACAACCCCCTCAAGGACCAGGGGTGGGGTCCCCTATACAACCCCCTCAAGGACCAGGGGTGGGGTCCCCTATACAACCCCCTCAAGGACCAGGGGTGGGGTCCCCTATACAACCCCCTCAAGGACCAGGGGTGGGGTCCCCTATACAACCCCCTCATTTAGCTGCAGGGGTGGGGTCCCCTATACAACCCCCTCAAGGACCACTGATGACTGATGCAACGGTTGAAAAACACTGCTGGAGCCGTACAAATAAGGGGGTCCGTGGGCTGATGAATGTCGATGTGGGGGTCCTTGTTTGAGGACCACTGGCTGCCATAGTGACATGCACCGTAAAAAATGGGGACGCCAGGGTTAAAAGTGGTTAATGCTTCCCCATGCGAGGCAGATGGAGGTGTGTGTGTGTGTGTGTGTGTGTGTGTGTGTGTGTGTGTGTGTGTGTGTGCAGTGCAAACAGACCCTTGTACCGGGGGACGCTAACCTGGAACGCTCGACAGTGCATGCATGCACGCACGCACACACACACACACACACACACACACACACACACACACACACAGAAAAATTAAAGAAATTGGGCTAATGTCAGTTTCTCTCGCTAAATTACTTTTTGATAAGGGAATATCTGAAGATAAGTGTTGTCACTATCGTATCTGAAAAAAAAAAAAAAGAAAAAAACTGAAGCCAACTGGATAAATCTCTGTTGTAATCTAATGGGAGACAGAGGGGAGTAGTGTGTAACTCACACTACTACTTGTCTACAGTCTACACACCCAGTCAAATCCTCAGTGGTTATTTAACTCCGATTAGCGTATACAAAAGGGTCCATTTGGTTACGCTATTGGTGTTACCAAGGGATATGCTACTGAAGATGTGACTGTGTGCTGTCCTGCAGCCAAGAGTTTGGGTTAAAAAGTTAAGAGCACAAGGAAGTCAGGGCACACGATTACCTCATCGATTCGATAACATCTGTGCAAATGACTATCAGGATTATTTTTGTATTTGTTGACATATTGAGGATATACTGATAGCCCTTGAGTGTTACCTAGAACCAACATGATCTGGTTTACTACAGGTGCACCTTCAAGAAAGAAAGAAAGAACGACATTCTTCTCATTCTGTGTAAGTCAGGATGCTAAAGAGGCACCAGGAAACTTTGTAAATGTAGAAAACTAGACCGAAGAATAAGTCTTAATAATGGCCACCTGCACAGAGAAAAGACTGTGTTTCACTCAGTGATTCATTCACAGTAAACGACTGACCAAGGATAACAGTAAACTTGATTTGAGATTCAATAAATAATGATTAAGTAACAGTACTATTTACGTCATTAGTTGAAAATAACATCGAATCAAGTTGAAATAATCACGGGAATGCGTTTTTTTTTTTTTTTTTACTCATAACTGCAGCGTGAAATGACACCAAATATTCAAAGATGTTGGATGGAGTTGATCCGATTACATTTGAAATGATACTTTGGTCCCCACACAGGGGTGTCACCCACATGTCATACACGGAGTGTGTTCGTGGCAAAGACTTGGTCTTGTCCGTGACACATTTTAGATTTTCTGTTTTACACACACCATAACTTATTTTGATCATAAGACCCTTACCGAGTCTCCAGGTTTGCTTCAGAATAGCAGTTATAAAGGGGTTAAGTGCCTTGCTCAGTTTGACACTTCGACACGTTGCCCAGGGCTGGAATGGAACCTGGGACCTTTTTTCCTTCTGTAAACCATTCAGCTATGGCCGATATACTGTATTATAATGTCATCTATGCTTGTAGGTCTGCTAGGTTTTGAAAAATCGTGAAAATGTGCCTCAAATCAGTTTGAATATATATTATTACAGTGAACATTTTAACTCAAATATTTGCTTCTGGGGAGGGAGAGGTCGCTGGAACAACATATTTTCAGATGGGGGGGTGGGGGGGTGGGAGGCATATTACATGTAGTTTTTGGGGTCCTTGACATGAAATATTGAGCACCACTGATACAGAAACATAAGGTTTTTCAGAAAACTGTCAGGACATTTTGTTAATTTCAGGTTAAGTGAAGGTGTGGGGGCCGCATGTTGCCCCATGTATGATCTAGTAGTGGATTCCCAATCCTCCTAACCTGTCAAATATAACAGATGTGTTTGTCCCTGCAGTCTCTTTCCTGCTCCCTGCAGACAGCGTCTGGATGGGGAGACAAAGCCTGAACGACCATGAACCATGCAGCTGGTGGTATCTCAGCTATTTCACTTTCTTTTCCAACGTGACACATGATTACATTTCTATGTTGTTTAGGCATGCGGTTCAACTCTTGATATTTTAATCAAATAAAGCCGTGTCTACATTGTAACTTGTAAGACCTTTTTTTTATTTTATGTAGCTAATAGCTAAAAAATAATACCATTCTTCTGTTTGTAGTGACTTTCTGTATCCAATGTGTAACTTGGATACACTTTCCCAGGTTATTTGACTCATGTGTTCTTCCAAGCCTATCCCATTATAGTGGAGTGGGGAGCTCTATAGAGCGTCGCAGTCCCGCCCCCTATCATGACGACGCCAGGCCCAGGAAATGATTCCCAATGCATTCTTCCCATAGACATTTCAAAAGGTATTTATTTAAAGACGGTTACGCCGCGGACAAAGCCAACTCGAGTCGTGACAACTCATGACAACAAACACAATATTTTGGACCAAACTAATAATTACAAAGAAGAAAAACAACAACAACAAGTTTTGTAACCGGCTGTTCTGCCAAAAAATTGTGTTTGTCGTCGTGATTTGTCACGACAAGAGTTGGCTTTGTCCGCGGCGTAAACGTCTTTAAATAAATACTTTTTGAAACGTCTATGAGGAAAATGAACGGAGAATCATTTCCTGGGCCCTGGTAGGGGGCGGGCCTGCAACGTTCTATAGCAGAGGTTTTCAACCAGTGGTCCTTGAGGGGGTTCCAGCTAAATGATGGAGAGTTGGTAACTAGGGATGCACCGAAAAGGGAAATTCTTGGCCCGAAACTGAATACCGAATATAGGAAACATTCGGCCGAAAACTGAATACCAAATATCCGAATATGATTAATATTATATATCTTTTTTTCTGCCCTTGCTAACCCTAACCCTATAGTACCACAATACGGACATTACAATGCACAGACAAAAAAATAAATACAAACAAAAAAAACTAAACAAACTAGTCCCTTCCTAACATTTTAGCCTAGTTTTTTATTTGTTGACGAAATTGTCAATATATTTAGTCTCGTAGTTTTAGTCACTATAGCTTATAGTTTTCATTTAGTTTTCTGTAGTGAAAAAGGGTAGTCGACGAACACTGTTCGTCTTAGTTTTAGTCGACGAAATCAACACGACATGAAAAGGGTTGAAACCCCCCCCCCCCCCTCCACCCCCACCGGGCGGTGACCTCTACATCCCAGGGGTCAAATAAACTCTGTCGGCCAACACAACGATCCCCAGCAGAGAGCCGTCTCTGTGGTCATCATGGGGTTAAACTTATATAGGACCGCCATTTTTGTTTTATTCTTTTGACAAAATTTGTACAGATTAGATAATATAATCCTCTGCTGTCCGGGAAGGAAACCTTCCTAACTTTTCAGGAAATGAAAAATATACGTTTTTATGGAAATGAATAAAACCTTATGTTTTTTTTTTACACAACGATGCAATACTGCCTCATCAAAGTTGGTGTTGTGACTGTAGATATTGTCAATTACTTGCATGAGAAGGAGAGAGGTGGATTTTTTTTTACTACTTTCCATTGGTTCAATATTTTCTAACTCAACACACAGACGTAACACAGGGTGTTCAACAGCACTGATTTATGGAATAAAATCAAAACCCTCAAAAATGGAGTTATGAGGTTTTCCCTACGGACAGCAATGCATTTTGGTGAATAGAAAAGGCAGTCAATCGAATCCTGCCCAAACCCAACCCAACGGGCAGCTCCACTCCTTCTGACCTGAGATCAGATTCTACAAAGGTCTTCTACATCCTGACAGTTTTCTGAAAAAGTTATGTTTCTAAGTCAGTCGTTCCTCGATTAATTTTTTTTTTTTTCAATAGCTAAAGCATGACATGACGACAACACCAAAAGGGGTTAATCTGTCCTTTCCACTAAAGCCGCCCTCATCTAAACATATATTATATACACTGTTTGTCCGGACGGTGTTGCTCACTGGAAATCACTTATTGAGTATGTCCAATCTCCATTAGTTTGACTTCTACCCAGAGGCAAATATTGCACTTTTAACCCAACTACATTCATTTGAACATTTTAGTTATACTAGTTACATTGATTATATTATTACAAAACATACATTAACCACTTCAGCCCTATATATACACATCTCGGCCCATTTCAAAATAGCCGATCTACAAGCTCACAATGCAATCGCGATACGACACATTGTGAGCTCGTATAGATCAGCTATATTGTCAATATAATTTGTGGACATTTTGATAACTTTAAATGGGACATTTCTGCGTTTACTGAGTACTTTTACACTTGGGTACTTTTAAGTACATGTCGACGCCAATCCTTTTGTATACTTTTCTTTTCATCCTTGACATGAAAATCTTTGAGAACCACGATTTAGAAGACATTTGTATAGAATCGTTAAACAAGTAAAAGTAAAACATTTGAGTAATTTATTTTACAACATGCATCATGTCATGCTTCAGCTATTGAAAAATACCAGATCTACAAGCTCATAGCGCGCCACCGAGTGGCACGAAGAACGACTGACATAATAGCTTTTTCAGAAAACTGTCAGGATGTATAAGAAGACATTCATATAGAATCTGATCTCAGGTCAGAAGGAGTGGAGGAGCTGCGCGTTGGGTTGGGTTTGGGGCAGGATTCGATTGACTGCCTTACATCACTGACCCCCCCCCCCCTAACCACCTCCTCCTCCCCTTCCCTCCGTCACTCTGCTTGTGTCCTGCTCTCTGTCCCCCGGCAGAGAGGGAGGGGGGGGGGGCTATGGAGACAGCCTATCAGGGGCCTCACGTCATCTGTCTCCGGGCCCCGACTGACAGGGCGACCTCAGGAGATTAAACCAAAGCCACTATCAGGAAGGGATGCCTGCCCTACCACGAGTGGATGCTCCTCTCTCTCCCTCTCTCTCTGTCTCTCTCTGTCTCTCTCTCTCTGGTATAACACTGGGCTGGGAGAGTCAGAGTCTTGTTTTTGGCGTCTGATCCTCGGATACAAAACGGTTTATCTTTGTGGGTCTGTTGACCTGCCACAACAAGGCCTTTGGGGACAGACGCATATATAAGACAATGATGGATAATCGAACGTTGTGTAGACCATAGCTTTAGACACACAGCAGGGGGGGGGGGGGTGGGGGGGGGGGGGGGGGAGTAAAGCCCCTTCCTCTACTACTACTACTACCCCCGCCTTAAAGCTGCGTAACAGTTTTCCAAACTTCTTTTAATTTTTTTTTATTTTTTACCATAAACATACATTCGACCGGTCTCAACTGTATATAGTATACACACACACTACACACCCAGGGCTGGTGGGGTTTGGTTTGGGAAGGAATAGAATAACACAGAACACGGAAAAGTAGCAGGTCTGCTATCAAGGGCACGGGCAGAGCCACAGATGCTCTGTTCCCAGGCCTTTTTTTTCCGAGACCTTCAAACGGAAAAAAGTTCTTGTGAAATTTCACTCTGTGCATGGTTAGGTTATACTTGTTGTACATCCACCACATGCAGGCTAAATGTGTGCTAAAAAAAACCCATGTGTATACGACAACTCTCTTGACTGGGGGGAGAGAAATGACAAAGTTAAAAACATTTCCATCGAATATGTTTTGAATACTCGAAGCCATAAGAGTCGAGCCCGGGCTCTCTTTGCATTGGTTCAGTCGCATCCTCCATAACTGCGCAACCATATATAAAACGATTTGAATATCGAATGTGGAAGAAGAAAAAAGAAAACAACGTTTGGCCACCGCACTCTTCGTTCTAGTTCTAACCTGACTGTGTCTACATTTTGGACAAAGCCTATAGTACACCAACACCACCATGCAGGCACACATTTTGGAAGGCTAGCTGGCTCTCTTTTCCAGGTGGTGCGAGGCTGGCTGGCTCTCACAAGCCCCTCATCGTGGAGCTCTTTGTCTGGGACACGGACATTTTTTGTGTATCGTGTATTGATTTGGGGTACAACCCTTAGCTGTAAAGGACAGATAAAGAAGTTACGCATTAACTTTCTCTCCCTCTCTCTCTCTCTCTCCCTCTCTCTCTTCCTAGGGGTCATTCTGAGCTCTTTCACATAGCTAGAACCCAGTGCAAAAAAAAAAGCTTGCTTCTGTGATGGACTCTGGAATATTGATTTCTCTCCCTCTTCCCCTCTCCCTCCTCTCTCAACAAAAAGCTGTTGCAGTCAGTATTACTCCCTCTCTCTCTCTCTCTCTCTCTCTGAGCTTACACATACACAGCGAAATCCAGAAGCATTCATTTCTACTTTAACAGTGTAAAGGACTATATCCGCGCGGCACGGGGTCCATTTTGCAACACTTTCAGATTTAAATAAACGTCTCTGCCGCTTTTACACAGCGTTGTTGCAGGACTGACTGAGTTGCAGCAGCATTCCGGTCTACTCCCTCTTCAAGGTTAGCCAGCCGGCTGCCTGGTGCAGGAGGCGAGCACCTGTTGCCAGATGTAGCCTTGTTTTCTATCCCAACAACGTCTCTTTGTAAGCATTTTCTCTCCCCCACCCCCCAAACAGAGAGATTGTTGTCTCGCGTTCTCACCGAAAAACACGAGCTTTAATCAAGAAACTGAACCGAACGACATGCAGTGATTTCAGTCGAAGGCCAAGCATATTATTATTATTATTATTATTATATGCACAAGCTATTATTCCCGTCATACATCCCCCCCCCCCCCCCCCCCCCACGTCGAAAATAGCAGATCTACAAGCTTCACGACAACACGTTGCAATGCACTATATAGATGTGTGAGCTTTGGTAGACTGACTTATATGTGTTGGGCTCGTATGACGCTATAGTGTAAATCGAGGCATTTCACCACAGTTTGCTCAGCGTAAGCCGGGGGTTGTTTAAGAGCTGCAAAGTGCCGCAGTTTGCACTCGTTGCTTAAGTAGGTATGTCTACGCCATTGTTCTCAGAGCATGTAGCAGTGGGAAGCTAATCACACCCTAATAGAGATAGAGCACAGTGTGTGTGTGTGTGTGTGTGTGTGTGTGTGTGTGTGTGTGTGTGTGTGTGTGTGTGTGTGTGCGTGCGTGCGTTCGTGGCACTAATCCCATCATCATCATCAATTCTTTGTAGAATTTACTAGATGCTGTAAAAGCAACAAACTAATAATGTAATAATGATTTGTCAGGTATTTTAAAGAGCTCAACTAAAAAACTGTGATTTAAATAATTGTAATACAATCTCATGATTATTTATATTTGATACATCACACTTGCCTCCGATATTCTAATGCTTGCCACTATTGAACAGATGTTGCCCCAGTATATACATTTTAACAGCAATATTTATGGATTTAATAAAGTCAAAAACAAAATGACAAGCGTGACGGCATTTACAGCCGGTCGTTCTCAGAAATCCTTTTAAATCATCGCCATCAAAAGCAATTGACAGTTTACTGCTTCAGGCAAAGGTTACACCTCTGCCGTTTTATAGAATTATTAAGTAAGCAATTATGATAACCCTACTGTTTTAAAGATAATAGGATGATAACGCTCTGCTTCAAACTCACACTGCAGTTTGCCCTTGTAACGCTCACTCTCCCCGAACCAAAAATAAATATCTATATCCTCTGTTCTTGGCGCTGAGCTCTACTCTTTGTGGTTATTTCTGCCATGCAAATGATGTATATTTACCGAATGCACGGCATTAAATACCAAAGAGCAATAATAAAGAAAAACATCACCGCCATATTGCAATGACCCGGGCTCGGCTGGGCTGGTGGCATTTTATCAAAGCTCATAAAGCCTGAATGACTATATATTGATAAAGGTTGTTTAAAGTGTCATTGGAATGATAACATTTGCACTGTAAAAAATGCGGCTCGCATGGCTCCGGCCCTCCCAGCCCCAATCACAGCGGGGGTGATAAGGACGGAGCCTATACCACAACCCCATGCTTCTTGCATCAATAAGGTCAAAGGTCGCGGAGCGTCGAGTGGTGGAGGGGGATATTGCCGAGCCGGTTCTTCTAAGAATGTCTTCTACATCCTGAGAGTTTTCTGAAAAAGCTTATGTTTCTATGTCAGTCGTTCTTCGACTGTTAAAAAATAGCAGACCTACAAGCTCGTAGCGCGCCACTCGGTGGCGTGCTATGAGCTTGTAGATCTGCTAAAGCATGACATGATTTCATGTACTGAAAGTCTCATTCAATGGAACCCATTCAGGAGTGGACTAGATTCTACACAATGTCTTCAAAACAACAGTCTTCTGAATAACCCTCATGTATATCATATCATATATATATATCAGTGGTTTTCAAACTATTTCATGTCAAGGACCCCCAACAATTATATACAGTAATTGCCCCCCCCCCCCCCCCCCTCATCTGAAAATATGAGTTCACGTGTACTGACGTTTCGTTCAATTAAACCCCATTTTAGGACCAAGACTGCCATGGATTGTACAAAATGTCTCCAAAATCACCTCATGTTTCTATATCAGTGGTTTTCATATATATCAAATATGTTGTTCCAGGGACCCCCCCCCCCCCACCCAGAAGCAAAGATATGAGTTAAAAATGTTCACTCTGAAATATTATTATATTAAAAAAGATTGCGCCACATTTTCACGATTGTGCAAAGTGCCGTTGAGCTTGTAGGTCTGATATTTTTCAATAGCTAAAGCATAACATAATGCTTAAAACGCCAAAAGGGGTTCCCGACGTCCTGAATGGGCTAAAATGATTAATTTTAAATTAATTGTGTGGCTTTATTAAAAATAAATTAAAATAAATGGACGCTAAATACTTGGCCTATTGGATGTTATCCAGCAAACATATACCCTTTGACTGTGACTGTTCACAACCGAGGGAATTAACTGAAATTCAACTGGAAAATATTGCATCGTTGTGTCGAAGCGTTTTTTTGTAGTTATATGGGTCACTGTTTTATATCTATTTTTGTATTTGTTTGTGTATTATCTTTGTTATTTGTGCCCTTTGGTTTATTTGGACAAGATTTGAACGCAATTATATTAATATCTGCGTCTGCCGTGACGTCGTCTCTGCGAGTAAAAGATAACTTTAATAAAAATAGAAGATACATTTAAAAAACAACAAAACAAAACCGCCACTATCGTAGTGATAAGCAACGCTTAACGGTTCCCATTGTCATATTAGAGCCTAATCTGGGATAGTGAGGAGGAGAAACCACTGGTGGAAAAGTGACTAAGTACTCAAGAAGGCTACTGTGCTCAAGTACATTTTCGAGGTATTTGTACTTTTCAGTACTTTTACGTCTGCTCCACTACATTTTAGAGACAACTATTGTACTTTTACTCCACTATACAGTTATCTGAAAACTTTAGTTACTATAGTTACTTTGTAGATTTTGATTAAACAAGACAGATTAACCACTTATAGCCCTATATAGACATTTCAGCCATTTGAAAATTGCAGATCTACAAGCTCGCGACGCGACGCATTGTGAGCTTTTGTAGATCGGCTATTTTCAAAGGATCTTGTACACATTTGACACTTGTGAAATGGGACATTCTGAGTAACTTTAAAGGCGGAAAACAAACAGGCATTCAGGAAGAAATTCCCCTTTAAGTACATTTTGAGGCCAATACCTTTGTACTTTTTACTCAAGTCCATTTTGGTTTCCGGACTTGGGAGTATTTCTCCATTGCAGTATTGATTACTTTTACTTAAGTAAAACACGCGAGTATAGTTTTTCCACCACTGGGAGGAACTTTACATCCATATACAGGTCCAACATTCCCTTTTTTCTTTTTTTTTTTTTGGTTGGGCGTCTGGCAGGGAACGCCGAGTCATTTGCGTTCCTTATTCGTTTCCCTCGACACGCATAACAAACAAACGACACCCACCATCACCACTGGAGGAGACGCAAAGGAAGGGAAGGGAAGGGACGGGCTTGACACTTTGCCCTGATCAATATCAATAAAGCAATCAGCGTGTCAGGGACCCATATATATATATATGTATGTTTGGAGGAGGGACCTTGTGCTATAGAATATAGCTTACTTTATGGCTTTGCTGTGGAGGTGGGGCACAGGTTGCACACACGCACGCACGCGCGCACGCACGCACGCACGCACGCACACACACACACACGCACACACGCACACACGCACACACGCACACACGCGTCAGATGTGCTCTCTTTTCTTTAAGTCTAATTCAGTGGTTCTAAAAACATATTAATTTTAGGAACCATCCAGGGTCCATTTGGTATACCAGTTGTATACTCTCAGAGTTACAGACCTGTAAGGGTCCATTTGGTACCATTTGTACACTCTCAGAGTTACAGGAACCATTTAGAATCCCCTGGAGGAACCCTGAGGGTACCCGGGTCACCCTTTGACAACCACTGGTCTAACTTATACTTTGTCCGACAACGACAATGTCGTCACAAAATTAAATAACTACCGGTAGATATTTATTTTTATAGAAAAGCTGTTATTTATAGAAAGCGACAAGGGAGTATAAAATACGCCGTAGTCCTATAAGAGGCTGTTCTATATCCAGACAGCCCAAGAGAGAGAGAGTGCACTTTGCCCGGTCGGTCCGGCCATAAAGACAAGACAATAAATACAGCAGTACTTCTGAACTGCGTGACATTACCGAGAGGACCTTCAGACAGAGAGCAATCAATCCCTCCAACAGGGCATCAATAACCTATTTTGACCCGAGGACGATTCTACAAATGCCTTCTAAATCACGACAGTTTGCAGAAAAACCCATGTTTCTGTACGTCAGCGGTGCTCAACCTTTTTCATGTCAAGGACCACAGAAAATATATGTAATTGGCCGCCGACCCCCCATCTGAAAATATTGTTGGTCCAGGGACTGAGCCCAGAAGCAAAGATTGGAGTTATATACTCAAATCAGGTGGTCCCCAACTGAATGCTGAAGAATTGGGTCACCAAATCTCTTTGAGAGCGTAAAATGAAACCAAATGGACCCACGCGGGTCCATTTGGTTTCATTTTACGCTCCCTGCAGGCTCCCAAGAGTTACATTATTGTTGAACATCTCCATTACTTCATTTACAAAAAGTCTACTAAAGTCTAAAGAATTGTTATTTTGATCAACGTTTGCCAAAAGCAAGGAATTGTAGACACAATCTTATCCAACGACAATAAAACATCCTTTGGTTTTGGGTCCGAGAGGCTAAATGTCAGTGGTCCCTGGATCAAAGGCTGAATTAAATAATGAAATGAAAAGGGTTGAAATCCCCTGGTGGTCTAGCTCATCTGGGTCTGAAAGACTCAGAATGAGTAATACAATAATAATGACAGAGAATTGTTTTCAGGGGAGGTTGGATGGAATCTCATGGCAGGTCCGTTTCAGGTTATGTGTATATAGGACTATAGGTCTATCTTTTCGGGGGAACTCTGCTTTTCAACGACATTTCCTTTGAAATACTATAAAAGTGGAAAATGGGCATATCTCTTCCCTTCAGTATATTAATAATGTGTGTCTTTGTGTCAGAGAGCCGAGGCCTGTTCAGTCTGCTCTGCATTGGATGCACTGCCCCCTTGTGATATGGAATGAAATCTGCACCTCCAGACACTGGCCTCACATTTTGTCTCCTGACTGAGGAGGAAGGAGCAGAATGAATGCATTCGACTCCTCGGTGAGTCATAACATCAGAAACAACGCTGGGGGCCAAGAGCCAGAGGGAGAACGGATACTTTATAATGTTTCCTTCTGCCAGCACGCACGCACGCACACACGCATGCACGCACGCACGCACGCACACACGCACACACGAACGTACGCACGCACGCACACACACGCACACACACGCACGCGCACGCGAGCGTACAGACACACGAATGTCATTACCTGGCTGACACCAGTGGTGTGAAGTGACCAAGTACATCTACTCTGTACTTAAGTGCCATTTTGAGGTATATAATATGTCGTTTACTTTACTTGAGTATTTTCCAATTTCCAATATACTTTAATACTTCTACTCCACTACATCTCGGATCACAATGTTGTACTTTTACTCCACTGCAGTTATTTGAAAACTATTTTGTTTCACGAGTTACTTTTGTAGATTTTGATTATTATTACGAAACATACATGAACCACTTCAGCCCAATACATATATATATATATATATATATATATATTGTGTATTTTCAAAAGATTTCTATACACTTGAAACGAGACATTCTTGCATAAAAGAGCACTTTCTACAGACTTCTGCTTAACGTAACCAAGTATTCCTATATTGCAGTACAAAATGTGAGTAGTTTTTCCGCCACTGTCTCTAACACCTACCTGTAGGTGGTGGAAGTGGAACGCCATCGCAGTGGAACGCCATCCCAGTGGAACGCCATCGCAGTGGAACGCCATCCCAGTGGAATGCCATCGCAGTGGAACGCCATCCCAGTGGAACGCCATCCCAGTGGAACGCCATCCCAGGGGAACGCCATCCCAGTGGAACGCCATCCCAGCGGAACGCCATCCCAGCAGAGACTTGAGTTGAGGGTCAAAGCACATGTTGATCTGCTATGGAATATGTAAAAAAAAATATATATAAGTACAAAGTAAAATTAATATAATCATGTAAAACCATAACTGAAATGAAATAAATAAATATGAAATTAAATTAAATTAATTTAATTAATACTACCACGAAAGATGTTCGTCGACTATACCTTTTTATTACTGATGAAAACTAAACGCACACTCAATGAAAACCATAAGATATGAACTATATGACTAAAACTAAGACTAAACATGTTGACAATTTCGTCAACAAATAAAATAGTCAGTATAAGGGAGTGGACAAGAGATCCAGTTATAAGTCATTTTACACTTGCATGCTGAAAATAGCAGATCTACCAAGCTCACAAGGCAACTTGTAGAATCAGCCATTATGACGGCCTCAAGGCCCACCAACAACAACACAAAAAAGTAGTAGACTAAACTGTAGATTTAGTCGACTAAAATCTTAAGAAATTTAGTCGACTTAAACCAGACTAAACACTAAAGCATTCCAGGTGACCAAAAACGAAATTAAAACTATTCAAAACACCATAGGACTAAAAAAAAAAAGAAAAAAAATCCAAATTTGCTTGTCACAAAATCGGGACCGTACCTATGTTCCCTCAGCCCTATGTTCCCTCAGCCCTATGTTCCCTCGGGTCCGTGTCAATATGCCGACGGTCCGATGGACAACCTACCTCAAACCCTCACCCTAACCCTAACCTCCCCCGGGGCAGACACCTAAACCTAACCACCCACCCTCTCCCGACCCGCAGCGCACCTCGGACCAATGCTCCTTCTGAGGGAACATAGGGCTGAGGGAACATAGGGCCTGAGGGAACATAGGGCTGAGGGAACATAGGTATGACCCCACAAAATCAACACTGATGTGGTCAAATAAAGTCAAACCCACCCCAGATCCTGAAAGCCTCCCCTGGTCTGTCACTCTAGTGGCCCACCTGTGGTTGCCTTCGTCTCCACCTCGGCATGCCAACCAAAGCAGAGTCCTGCAGAGTTTCAGGTCGCCTGCCTGGCCTGTGGATTAGCTCTAGCTGTGGCCCCCCCAGTGGGGCCACTTAACGACTCCTGCCATCCGCTCAGCAAACACCCAGCCAGCCAGCGCTCTGTTGGGGCAGGCAGCCATGCAGGCTCCCCCTAGGATCATATGGCCACATGCAGGTAGCAGGGTTGAGATAGCGCTGTCTCCGGGCTGCAGTCAATCAGCAGGGCTGCAGTCAATCAGCATAATGGATGACTGACTGGGCTGGCTTTAACAGACATCTCTCTCACACACACACACACACACACACACACACACACACACACCTCTGTGTCGCAATGTTATGTTTGCATTGGTCCGTTCCAATAAAATGGTCTTGTGCAGTGGTTCTAAAAATAAAAATAAAATCACACCTGTGTGAAGTGAGGGGTGCTACTGTACCGTGTGTGGTGGGTGGTCCCCGCAACATCCAGACCCGCCAGGAACACGCCCAAGGGGGGCCGGCCCGGTTTCCGGCGAGCCGCCCGGCATCCGAAACGGTCGAGAAGAAGAAGAGTTACCTTGTTGTAGCTTTCTGTGCTCGGACGGACGGACGGACGGACGGACGGACGGACGGACGGACGGACGGACGGACGGACGGACGGACGGACGGACGGACGGACGGACGGACGGACGGACGGACGGACGGACGGACGGACGGACGGACGGACGGACGGACGGACGGACGGACGGACGGACGGACGGACGGACGGACAGACAGACAGACAGACAGACAGACAGACAGACAGACAGACAGACAGACAGACAGACAGACAGACAGACAGACAGACAGACAGACAGACAGACAGACAGACAGACAGACAGACAGACAGACAGACAGACAGACAGACAGACAGACAGACAGACAGACAGACAGACAGACAGACAGACAGACAGACAGACAGACAGACAGACAGACAGACAGACAGACAGACAGACAGACAGACAGACAGACAGACAGACAGACAGACAGACAGACAGACAGACAGACAGACAGACAGACAGACAGACAGACAGACAGACAGACAGACAGACAGACAGACAGACAGACAGACAGACAGACAGACAGACAGACAGACAGACAGACAGACAGACAGACAGACAGACAGACAGACAGACAGACAGACAGACAGACAGACAGACAGACAGACAGACAGACAGACAGACAGACAGACAGACAGACAGACAGACAGACAGACAGACAGACAGACAGACAGACAGACAGACAGACAGACAGACAGACAGACAGACAGACAGACAGACAGACAGACAGACAGACAGACAGACAGACAGACAGACAGACAGACAGACAGACAGACAGACAGACAGACAGACAGACAGACAGACAGACAGACAGACAGACAGACAGACAGACAGACAGACAGACAGACAGACAGACAGACAGACAGACAGACAGACAGACAGACAGACAGACAGACAGACAGACAGACAGACAGACAGACAGACAGACAGACAGACAGACAGACAGACAGACAGACAGACAGACAGACAGACAGACAGACAGACAGACAGACAGACAGACAGACAGACAGACAGACAGACAGACAGACAGACAGACAGACAGACAGACAGACAGACAGACAGACAGACAGACAGACAGACATAGCCGTGTATTGGAGCGGAGACACCGCTCAAAAATAAATAAAAGAATAATAATTTAAAATACCCTCATAACTGAGAGTGTGTACACACCAAATGGGACGGCCTGCACCCTCAGAATCACAGTCCATTTTGAACACCCTCCTCCTCCTCCTAACCATTCATTACGATAGGTTCCCTGGACCCCATACTTTGAGAAGCACATGGCGTGGTTGTCATGACGACCAGTAGCATTCCCTTTCCAGTGAATGAGGAGCATGTCGAGTTACAATTCCTGCGAGGCCATTTCTCTCCGTGACATTATTATTCTGCCTCTTAACCCAAAACTGGCGTGGCATGAGACAACAGAAAGAGTGATTCACCATTCAGGACCTCAGGGAGCGCATAGAGGGTGTCAGAAAGTCTCTCTTACGGTCTCCATCAGTGGTGTCAAGTAGCCCAGTACATTTGCTTAAGTACTTTTACTTCTACTCCACTGCATCTCAGGAGGCAAATACTGTACTTTTACTCCACTTTATAGTGAGTATATACAACTGGTACCAAATGGACCCTTACAGGTCTGTAACTCTAAGAGTATACAACTGGTACCAAATGGACCCTTACAGGTCTGTAACTCTAAGAGTATACAACTGGTACCAAATGGACCCTTACAGGTCTGTAACTCTGAGAGTATATACAACTGGTACCAAATGGACCCTTACAGGTCTGTAACTCTGAGAGTATACAACTGGTACCAAATGGACCCTTACAGGTCTGTAACTCTAAGAGTATACAACTGGTACCAAATGGACCCTTACAGGTCTGTAACTCTAAGAGAATACAACTGGTACCAAATGGACCCATACAGGTCTGTAACTCTAAGAGTATACAACTGGTACCAAATGGACCCTTACAGGTCTGTAACTCTAAGAGTATACAACTGGTACCAAATGGACCCTTACAGGTCTGTAACTCTAAGAGTATATACAACTGGTACCAAATGGACCCTTACAGGTCTGTAACTCTAAGAGTATACAACTGGTACCAAATGGATCCTTACAGGTCTGTAACTCTAAGAGAATACAACTGGTACCAAATGGACCCTTACAGGTCTGTAACTCTAAGAGTATACAACTGGTACCAAATGGACCCTTACAGGTCTGTAACTCTGAGAGTATACAACTGGTACCAAATGGACCCTTACAGGTCTGTAACTCTAAGAGTATATAACTGGTACCAAATGGACCCTTACAGGTCTGTAACTCTAAGAGTATACAACTGGTACCAAATGGACCCTTACAGGTCTGTAACTCTGAGAGTATATACAACTGGTACCAAATGGACCCTTACAGGTCTGTAACTCTGAGAGTATACAACTGGTACCAAATGGACCCTTACAGGTCTGTAACTCTAAGAGTATACAACTGGTACCAAATGGACCCTTACAGGTCTGTAACTCTAAGAGAATACAACTGGTACCAAATGGACCCATACAGGTCTGTAACTCTGAGAGTATACAACTGGTACCAAATGGACCCTTACAGGTCTGTAACTCTAAGAGTATACAACTGGTACCAAATGGACCCTTACAGGTCTGTAACTCTAAGAGTATACAACTGGTACCAAATGGACCCTTACAGGTCTGTAACTCTAAGAGTATATACAACTGGTACCAAATGGACCCTTACAGGTCTGTAACTCTAAGAGTATACAACTGGTACCAAATGGACCCTTACAGGTCTGTAACTCTAAGTGTATACAACTGGTACCAAATGGACCCTTACAGGTCTAACTCTAAGAGTATACAACTGGTACCAAATGGACCCTTACAGGTCTGTAACTCTAAGTGTATACAACTGGTACCAAATGGACCCGTACAGGTCTGTAACTGTAAGTGTATACAACTGGTACCAAATGGACCCTTACAGGTCTGTAACTCTGAGAGTATACAACTGGTACCAAATGGACCCTTACAGGTCTGTAACTCTGAGAGTATACAACTGGTACCAAATGGACCCTTACAGGTCTGTAACTCTAAGTGTATACAACTGGTACCAAATGGACCCTTACAGGTCTAACTCTAAGACTATACAACTGGTACCAAATGGACCCTTACAGGTCTGTAACTCTAAGAGTATACAACTGGTACCAAATGGACCCTTACAGGTCTGTAACTCTGAGAGTATACAACTGGTACCAAATGGACCCTTACAGGTCTGTAACTCTAAGAGTATACAACTGGTACCAAATGGACCCTTACAGGTCTGTAACTCTAAGAGTATACAACTGGTACCAAATGGACCCTTACAGGTCTGTAACTCTAAGAGTATACAACTGGTACCAAATGGACCCTTACAGTGAGCTTGTAGATCGGCTATTTTCAAAAGATTTCTTATACGTTTGAAAACTCGAAATGAGACATTCTGCATAATGAGTACCTTCTACTTTTGGTGCTTTAAGTACATTTTGAATGATGCCAATACTTTTTGTACTTTCACTCAAGTACTGTACATTTTTAATTCCGGACATTTTTTTACTTGTATTTCTGTATTAAAAAAAACTGTATATATGTTTCTTTTTGTTGTGGCTTTGGTCTTTATTTTATATTTTCTATGGAGGGACAGACAGTAGGCTGAGAGGAAATGGGGAGAGAGATGCTGGGGGGGGATGACACACAGTAAAGGCCGTCGGGATCGGGAGTCGAACCCGCGGCACACTGCCAGACTGGATCACCAAGCCAAGGTGCCTGAACCACTGAGCCACGGCCCAGGGCCTGTATTTCTGCATTAGCAGTATTGATACTTTCACTCAAGTAAAAAAATGGCGAGTACTTCTCTCCCCCCCACCACTGGTATACTCTTACCAATAGACGGGAGTGCGAAAGAAATGACAGCTTTGATGAATGTGTTCTTGTATAAAAGGCTGCTGGCTGCGGAGCGTGTGACTGTCTGTGAGTCCGGGTTATGAATGGCCCCGGTCAATGAGCTAGAACGTTAAGAAATGACCTTTGATCGTGCGTTTAAGGCTCAAGAGATGGCTTTGCGAGACGTCCCACTGTCACATCGCTCACTGGAGACGATGCATCATTCACTCCATTTGGGGGGGGAGAGAGAGAGAGAGACTGTTTCTTTTCCCCTCTCTCTCTCTCTCTCTCTCTCGCCGATTAGCATAGCCGACTTATCACATCTGTGTGGCGAGTCAGTAACGAGGCACCATCAATGACAAGCACCCCCGAGCCGTTATACTTTTGTGACAGAGAAGATTAACCCATTCTGACCTGAGATCAGATTCATACGAGGTTTCCACTGGACACACACTGGTCTGATGAACCCATTCTGACCTGAGATCAGATTCTAAAAATGTCAGTCGTTCTTCGAATTTTTCAAAAATAGCAGACCTACAAGCTCGTATCGCGCCACTCGGTGGCGCGATATGAGCTTGTAGATCTGCTATTTTTCAATAGGTAAAGCATAACATGATGCTAACACCAAAATGGGTGCCCGGTCAGAATGGGTTAATACAAATAATCAACTCATAATCTAATATACGCATATTTAGGAATCATTAGCTCATGAGTAAACACGTATGCTTGTAGATCTACTGTTATCAGTATAAAGTTTAACCGCTTACACAGTGATAAGAAACATTTTTTTAAACTTAAATCATTAAAAATATAATCATGGCTTACGAAATAATCAATGAGTATAGGGAGCCCTAAATATAATTCAGCTTAAACGTTTCTGGGCGGGAACCCGTTTTGGTATTTTAACCAAGCATTGTGTTATGCTTTAGCTATTGAAAAATAGCAGACCTACAAGCTCATGGCGCGCCACCGAGTGGCGCGCTACGAGCTTGTAGGTCTGCTATTTTTGAAAAATCGTGAAAATGTGGCACAAATCTTTGAATATATATTCTTTCAGAAGACTATTTATTTCGACGTCGGGCCTAAATGGGTTAATCATTTTCAATTAGCCCCTAATGCCCCCCCCCCCCCTCCCCTGCCCCCCTCTGTAGACGCTACACAGCAGGGGAAAGGCAACAGAACCTGAAGTCTCCAGCTTGAGGAGAAGACCACTACATGATGTGTGAGATTAACAAACAACTACAGTTAAGTCAATAAACACATGCATACATAATCCCATTAAGGCCTGAGTAGGACGCCATTCTTTATAGCCCGACACTCAGTCTGAATGTAATTAATGGTTAGAGATTCAGGGCTGGAGGCAGGCTATACCCCATTCTACAAAATGTCTTCTAAATACAGGCAGTTTTCGGGAAAAAAGAAAAACCATACGAGTTAAAAAAATAAATCTGTGAAATAATATATATTCAAAGATTTGCACACGTCTTCGCGATTTAAAAAAAATGTCACATCTACAAGCTCGTATGAGCTTGAGCTCATAGCTATGAGCTATTTTTCCCAACAGTTAAATACCCATTTAGACCCGACGGCAAAATAAAAATAATAACGTTCACTCTGAAAGAATATATAATTTATTCAAAGATTTGTGCCACATTTTTACAAGTTTTCAAAAATAGCAGACCTACAAGCTCGTAGCACGCCACTCGGTGGCGCACTATGAGCTTGTAGATCTGCCATGTTTCAATAGCTAAATAATGCTTAGTTAAAACACCAAAACGGGTACCCGACCAGAATGTGTTAAAGTGGTTAATAGCTATAAGGACTAAAGCAAGAAGACGACTCGCCCAGGCAATGTCCCAAGTTTCATTTAGAACTTTATTTCAGCTATTATGGTTGTTTGAAAAGCACTTAT
The DNA here is from genome assembly GCF_963924005.1 of Protomyctophum bolini. Lineage (NCBI taxonomy): Eukaryota > Metazoa > Chordata > Actinopteri > Myctophiformes > Myctophidae > Protomyctophum > Protomyctophum bolini. Next base: position 35,175,252 of record NC_137873.1, on the reverse strand, counting down.
TAGCAATACAGAGTGAACAGCTTTCATGATACATGGTGCACTGCATACATCAAAACATTCATGCCAAAAACAAAACAAAAAAGGAAAAAGAATAACTACAGAAACATTTTTCCACCTCGACGGTTATATAAGCATTGAAAATAAGGGTACAAAATAGACATTTCCGAACGACGTTATAACAAGACGACACTACCATAAAGCGTATTAGTGCTCCTAGCTTAAAATGTTACCGAGATCATTGAAAAGAATAAAAAGTGGCCGTCAGAAAATTTTCGCTTCCCGTCCTAAAAAAACACAAACAACTGGTTGTTTGCGACGCCCACACTCGGGAGAGCGAGCGTGTTCATTTCATGGATTCTCCCCACAGAGGTAAGTGCCTTTTATTCTTTTTTAAACGGGTAAGGCAAGGCTGCTCTGCTTTCAGAGCCATTTTGCTTTCCTCCTCAAATAAACACTGGTCACAACAAGATACGTGAGCATCTTGACAATGCACAATGGTTTCGTTTTTATTCACGGTGACCCGTGTTCAAAGGAACAGGAAAAAAACGATTTCGCTACGAACGGAAAAAATAAAATAAAAATAAAATAACTCCAAAAATATCAACGTTGATACCGTATCAAAGCAGAATGTTTGGGAGAGAATTTGAGGCTACATATATCATGGAGGCAGTGGACACCTATAAATCATTTTTTTTTCTTCCTTTCTTTTAGGGTCGGCGATACAAAATAATTTACTTTCTACAATTTCATCTTTGTGTTTCCAAGAGATTGTACACTCTAGTTCCATAAATGTTCTTATTTTTTTTTTTCTTCTTCTCTTTTTCTCTTTTTCTTTTTCTCGTAAAAGGAAATGCATTTAAATTTAAATTAAAAAAAAGTAATACAAGGTAAAGAGCACCTTATCCCCCCCCATACAAGTCCATTAACAAGTACATCATTTTTGGAAGCAAATGGCACAGAGAGTGATCAGTGGTAAATCAGCAAATGCTCATAGGGATCTTTGTCAAGACAACACCATCCACAGCCGGGGGAAAAAAACAGCTTTAACGCCCAAGTGGAGAGACACGACGACACTTTTGTTTCACAAATATTCACGCGCGGTGCGAGTTAACGTGTCCAACTATACCGTCTCCTTTTTCGACTACGAAGGCCAAAGGCATATTCATACTCCACCGTTTAGGTGGCTAGTAAAACAAAAACAGAGATGCGTTTGTGGGCGAGTCGCTTATCACCGCGGCTCAGTGACGTAACGTTCATGTTGTATAGTCACCTTATCGACCTAAAACTGGAGTACGAATAGGCCGTTTTATACCCAGAACTTCTGTGATGGGGTTTTTTTTGTTTGTTTTGTTTACGTTTCGAAAATAGCCGAAGCTCGCAATGCATGGCAAACGCATTGCCATTTTCACTATTTTTCAAAAAAATTCAAAGTTCGGACTTCTGTCTCTCCGATAACAAGGGGAGGGGGGGGGGACCAAATAAGGTTCTGAGAACCTCGTCTGAACCTGAGCCGCAGTGCACGGATACCAACCCAGAACCGGAGGTAAACGCTTCACACGGTTCACGTTGTCCCTGTAGTCGAAAAGAGAGGACCGCTCAGTATAGACACAGGGAAGCTGAACGCTTCTGTTTGTCTACACTGGCTGCACTTGAAGCTATACAGCCAAAGGGGCTGTTGCAACACTCGCCATGTGTCTGTGTGTGTGTGACTGTGTGCGCGCCACTGTTCTTGGTAAACAAGGTACAGGTGTGGTGTGCTACCTAGTGATTGGGCCGGCTCTATCAGCGGGGTTTTTTTTTTAATCAGTGAGGTGCTGAAGTGGGACCTCCGGAAGGCAGAGCAGCAGCACAGCACTTTTAGCTGGACTCTGAATCAGCTGGTTCCCGCCTCCCCCCCCCCCTCACCCCCAGAGGACACGAGCATAGTGCAAAACTGTCGGCTTCAGTCGGCCGCGGTTGAAACGGTGAGCGCGTGCGTGCGGGTATGTCACAGATGCTTATGCTCAAAACACACCATGTCGTTAAAAAAAAGCATCTCCCTAGACCTTTTTTTGTTGTTGTTGAGCGGTACACATTTTGCTTTTTTTTGTGTGTGTGTGTGTGTGTGCGTGTGTGTGTGTGTGTCGGGAGAGAGACGCACCATAATATCGTTAACGATGAATCAAAGTAGCCGACAACACAACATCTACGTCAGTGTAGCTTCCAATGCCAATGTGCTTGCATAAAGAGAATGACGGGTACATCAGAACGTTACGACGACAGCCGTGCGGGGCTGAATCTCGCCGTCGACAACGACGACTACCGTTCAGACAGAAAAGCATGGCGGGAACCACGGCGGAAAGGTGGCGAAATAAGGCCAAGCGTCAAGCCCCCCCCCCTTCCCCCCCCTCACTCTGTACAAAATGGAACCAAATGGACATTTGGTTCCAAAAAAAATTTGGTTCCAAAAGAAATGATTCTAAAAATGTCAGTCGTTCTAGATCTGCTATTTTTCAATAGCTAAAGCAGTTACATGGTAAAAGGGTCCATTTGGTTCCATTTGTGCACTCTCTCAAAGAGTTACAGTCCTGTAAAGAGGGTCCATTCGGAACCCCCCCCCCCTTTAGGAATCGGGACAGTACGGTTCCCCTCTTAACCCCTTAATGTCCACATCCAGAAGGCCGTCTGAAAAGTCCAAAGAGCCGACACAAGGTTCAACAACAAGGAAGAGACTTTTACATATTACAGAAAACGAAGAAAAACAGAGAAAGAGAGCGAGCGCTACTGAGGAGAGGAAAAAAAACGCCGGAGCTCAGATAGCAAAACGAGCTAGATAGGTTAAACGGGGGGGTATCTGTGAAGCAAAAGCACCTCTTCTTGACACCGCCGTGCGAGGGGAGGGGAGGGGAGGTGGCGTGGGTCGTTCTCAAGGGGAACAGCAGTTGCTACAGGCTGCAATTAAGATACAGCAAATAAAACAAACTCAAAAACCGATGACTCGGGGATTCTTCCTCTTTTTTTTTTTCCTTTTCTTTTTTTTGTCCTTTTCTCTTCTTGTGTTTCTGTAACAGGGTTTCCATTTAAAGAACACAATCATGGTGCTAAAAACAGTCTCGCTTGTAGTGTAGTAGTGTGTTATAAGACATTTGTAGGATTGCCCTTGGCTATAGCTTGATGGGAGAGATGGGGTGGGGGGTGGGGGGGGTGTGAGGCAGCAGCTGGTGGTAGTGGTGTGTGTGTGTGTGTGTGTGTTGTAGTGTGTGTGAGTTGGGTTTTCTTGGCCCAGAGGAGACTTGCGGGAGAGATTCCAGGGGCTCACTCTCTCTCTCTTCTCTCTCTCAGTAGAGGAGGATGCGGCGCTCGATGGCTTTGCGGCAGATGGGACACTCGCTCATGCGGTCGCCGCACAGCTGGCAGGTACCGTGGCCGCACATGAAGATCATGTTCTTCAGACGGTCCAGACACACCGGACACATGGTCTGGGACACAGGAGAAGGAGGAGGAGGAGGGGGAGGGGGAGGGGGGGGGTTGGGCGTTACCATTTTTATTTATCTATTGATCAACTCCATTTCGTTACCGCCATCAGCAATACGTCCAGAATCTTGTAAAACTGTGACGTGACAATATCTTTGTTGTCACATAAGAGATTATTGTGATTTCTCAGCACTTTCCCTCCCGACACGTGGGCGGGGATCGTGAGGCAAAATGTGCAAAATACCACAGTAGAAGAAGAGATCCCAGGGCAACCAGGAAGTGTAAGCCCCTCCAGGACACTCACTACGGTGTGGCTTCACTCTAGGCTGTGGTTTTTGTCCGCGGATGTAAGAAGAGGGAAAAATTACTTTCCAAAAACTGGCTTTTGGCTCATTTTGAGCAGAGAAAGGAGTAATAAGCTTGCGCACGCACGCACGTCGTATCCGTATGTAGGCCGTTTATCATGCGAGTTAAATGACATTAAAGAAAACAGAAGCGCGGGGGGGGGGGGGGGCGGAGAATAAAAACGGAATTCCATGTTCCTGGCATTAATGCGGTTAAAGTCTTTGACCGCCGCCCTGTGGCCACCGGCGGTAGTTGAGCAGATTACTTACTCGCACGTCCGGTTTCCAGGGAAGAAGAAACGGCTAATGTTAGCATTTAACACACAATGTCTCTCTTTCGCCCCACGAGAAAAGAAAAGTTTATATTAACTAAATAATAACTAAATATCCTTTAGTTTTGGGTCTGAGAGGCTACAAATGTCAACAAATGGTGGTCCCCGTGGCTCAAATGCTGAAAAACAACAATGGGACCTTGATATGAAAAGGGTTGAAAAACCACTGATATAAAGCGATCAGAGGCGCCATATCAAGTCCTTCGGCAGTGACGGCGTCAAGAACTACAGACTGGTATCACTTCCTCTCCCAACACTCTACTTCTATAACCAGCTCTCTCCAGTTGTCACAGAACAGCCGTTTGGATCCAAAGCTGCCCGTCCTTCTATTAAAAATGAACAAAAGTCTTATCAGTCCATCCATCGCCGTAGTCATTTATTTAAAGCAGTATAAAGGAAGATCAGAGACGGCCAGGCACATCCATAAAACATTTTAAAGGCAGGTAATGAACAAACAACAAAAAAAAGGGACGTATAACAAAGGCCAGCCTCAGTACAAGGCAGGAAAAGAGTTTGTATAACTGTTGCACCTTTTATTACTTTACTGTCAAACAGCATTGAGACGCAAGTCTCTTTTTACGAGTGTGAACTGCCCAAGAGGCATAACACAGAGTCTCCTTTGTGTCTCCATAGGAACCCCTGCTGGTCATCACATTATTGGCTTAGGAATGGCCCAAAATCCAAATCCAAAAATACCCATGAATTTTTAGGGTACCAAATCCTGATTTAGCCAGAAACAGTTTTTAGTTAATCTATTTTCCAGCTATGAACAGTACGCAGTAGGCTATTCATCTTTTATTTTCTTAATTATTTTATTGCTGGCTAGCAGTTAGCGTTTATGAAGTTCCCAGTGCCACCATACGCGTTCACTTTTTAACCTGTATTGCACGGTATAAATCAGGGGTGGTCAACTTTGAAGATGGAGGGGGGCAGAGGGCCACTATATTTCCACACTCACTCCAGAGGGCCACTATATTTCCACACTCACTCCAGAGGGCCACTATATTTCCACTCACTCCAGAGGGCCACTATATTTCCACACTCACTCCAGAGGGCCACTATATTTCCACTCACTCCAGAGGGCCACTATATTTCCACACTCACTCCAGAGGGCCACTATATTTCCACACTCACTCCAAAGGGCCACTATATTTCCACACTCACTCCAAAGGGCCACTATATTTCCACTCACTCCAGAGGGCCACTATATTTCCACACTCACTCCAGAGGGCCACTATATTTCCACACTCACTCCAGAGGGCCACTATATTTCCACTCACTCCAGAGGGGCCACATTGCATATTACTCTTGTCGCAGTGCGACACGTTTTGAGCTTGTAGATTAGCTATTTTTGGCTATATTTGAATTGAAATCTTGAAAAGTTAACATTTTGATTTAATTTCAAATGCCTTTCAAATCCCTTTAATCATAACTCATTTCTAACACTATGATTTCTAACACTACTCATTAGGCTACACGTTTAGACTGAAGTACTTACAGCGGGGTCATAATATATGAATGTTTGGATTTGTAACAGCTGGTTGCCAAATATTATTTTATTTTGCATGGCTGAATAATGTCTTTTTGAATGGCTGAAAAATGGAAATGTCTCTCACCTGCTCCTTGATGTCTTGGAGTTGCTGCTGTAGCTTCTGGACGTCTGCGTTGACGTTGGTGTTGTCCTTGTCTCGTTGCATGGCCGGGATGTTGCCACTCGCTGTCGGGGAGAGAGAGAGAGAGAGAGAGAGAGAGAGAGAGAGAGAGAGAAGAAAAACAGCACGACACGTTGAGCAAACACTCTCTGGAAATCAAGGCGCTCTCCTCTGTCCGGACAGAGGCTATCTCCCCAGTGTTTGTGGAGGTGACTGATTTAACCTGTTGTGCCTTGATCAAGTCCATGATGCACAACAGGTGCGCAGCCACACCCAGCTCTGAGTCCAGTTCTAGTTTGACTCAGGTGTGACTGCTTAAATCAGTCATCCTCCCTCTCACAGGCAGATTCTACGCGCTCACAATGTGTCACGCTGGAACACGCGAGCGTGAGCTTGCAGGTCTGCCGTTTTCTTCCGTGCACAACACCCGCCGCCGCGCACAAACCAAAGTAATTTATGAAACCGGGGACATTAATCCCGCCAGCACTCAGTGAGAATGAGACGGAGCCTCAAGTCTGTCTGAAGGGCCAACAGCGGCAGTATGACCGTTTGTGAGAGAGAGAGAGTCTGTCTGAAGGGCCAACAGCGGCAGTATGACCGTTTGTGAGAGAGAGAGAGTCTGTCTGAAGGGCCAACAGCGGCAGTATGACCGTTTGTGAGAGAGAGAGAGTCTGTCTGAAGGGCCAACAGCGGCAGTATGACCGTTTGTGAGAGAGAGAGAGTCTGTCTGAAGGGCCAACAGCGGCAGTATGACCGTTTGTGAGAGAGAGAGAGTCTGTCTGAAGGGCCAACAGAGGCAGTATGACCGTTTGTGAGAGAGAGAGAGTCTGTCTGAAGGGCCAACAGCGGCAGTATGACCGTTTGTGAGAGAGAGAGAGTCTGTCTGAAGGGCCAACAGCGGCAGTATGACCGTTTGTGAGAGAGAGAGAGTCTGTCTGAAGGGCCAACAGCGGCAGTATGACCGTTTGTGAGAGAGAGAGAGTCTGTCTGAAGGGCCAACAGCGGCAGTATGACCGTTTGTGAGAGAGAGAGAGTCTGTCTGAAGGGCCAACAGCGGCAGTATGACCGTTTGTGAGAGAGAGAGAGTCTGTCTGAAGGGCCAACAGCGGCAGTATGACCGTTTGTGAGAGAGAGAGAGTCTGTCTGAAGGGCCAACAGCGGCAGTATGACCGTTTGTGAGAGAGAGAGAGTCTGTCTGAAGGGCCAACAGCGGCAGTATGACCGTTTGTGAGAGAGAGAGAGTCTGTCTGAAGGGCCAACAGCGGCAGTATGACCGTTTGTGAGAGAGAGAGAGTCTGTCTGAAGGGCCAACAGCGGCAGTATGACCGTTTGTGAGAGAGAGAGAGTCTGTCTGAAGGGCCAACAGCGGCAGTATGACCGTTTGTGAGAGAGAGAGAGTCTGTCTGAAGGGCCAACAGCGGCAGTATGACCGTTTGTGAGAGAGAGAGAGTCTGTCTGAAGGGCCAACAGCGGCAGTATGACCGTTTGTGAGAGAGAGAGAGTCTGTCTGAAGGGCCAACAGCGGCAGTATGACCGTTTGTGAGAGAGAGAGAGTCTGTCTGAAGGGCCAACAGCGGCAGTATGACCGTTTGTGAGAGAGAGAGAGTCTGTCTGAAGGGCCAACAGCGGCAGTATGACCGTTTGTGAGAGAGAGAGAGTCTGTCTGAAGGGCCAACAGCGGCAGTATGACCGTTTGTGAGAGAGAGAGAGTCTGTCTGAAGGGCCAACAGCGGCAGTATGACCGTTTGTGAGAGAGAGAGAGTCTGTCTGAAGGGCCAACAGCGGCAGTATGACCGTTTGTGAGAGAGAGAGAGTCTGTCTGAAGGGCCAACAGCGGCAGTATGACCGTTTGTGAGAGAGAGAGAGTCTGTCTGAAGGGCCAACAGCGGCAGTATGACCGTTTGTGAGAGAGAGAGAGTCTGTCTGAAGGGCCAACAGCGGCAGTATGACCGTTTGTGAGAGAGAGAGAGTCTGTCTGAAGGGCCAACAGCGGCAGTATGACCGTTTGTGAGAGAGAGAGAGTCTGTCTGAAGGGCCAACAGCGGCAGTATGACCGTTTGTGAGAGAGAGAGAGTCTGTCTGAAGGGCCAACAGCGGCAGTATGACCGTTTGTCTGTCTGAAGGGCCAACAGCGGCAGTATGACCGTTTGTGAGAGAGAGAGAGAGAACACCTTAGTTGTGTTTTAGGGCAGTGCTTTTCTTTCTTTTTTTGGGGGCTTTTGTGCCTTTATTGATAGTTACAGTGAAGACATGCAGCAAAAGGTCGTCATGAACGGGACTCGAACACGTGAGGCCAGACAGTTAGGCCAAGAGCCTATAGGTGGCATGCGCCTGGACCACTAGGCCAGCGGGCGCCCCAAAAATGACAAAATGACTATTATATAACTCCAACTCTGAATGCGCCTGGCTGTTACAATAACGTCTGACTCTGAGCAATGCGCCTGGCTGTTACAATAACGTCTGACTCTGAGCAATGCGCCTGGCTGTTACAATAACGTCTGACTCTGAGCAATGCGCCTGGCTGTTACAATAACGTCTGACTCTGAGCAATGCGCCTGGCTGTTACAATAACGCCTGACTCTGAGCAATGCGCCTGGCTGTTACAATAACGTCTGACTCTGAGCAATGCGCCTGGCTGTTACAATAACGTCTGACTCTGAGCAATGCGCCTGGCTGTTACAATAACGCCTGACTCTGAGCAATGCGCCTGGCTGTTACAATAACGCCTGGTATTTTATTGGCTCAAAACAAAGTTGGACGGTGTTTTAAATTAGGCTACTCCAACCCAGAGACGCCTACCGTACGTTGTCTGTTGTGGCAGTCAATGGGATCTCAGGAAAAAAGACGCTCAACTTGATCAAGAAATGATGTCAAATCCGCTCGCGAAGAGTAACAATGGTTGACACGTCAAACTTTCTTTAATAAAACTGTTGTAGAGTCTGGTTTCATCCGTCAACCAAACACTGTTGGCCGTGCACCCTGTGTTACCTCCTGACCGAGCTGACGCACGCCCAAAACGCCCAAGTATTGTATTTGTTATTTGGCCCCAAAATTATTTTCATAGAGCCTATATATAATCTGTTAATCACACATTCAAAGACTCAAAAATGATCTTGTTGTAAGCTGCAAAGCTTATCTGGCAAACTGGAAAGCAGAAAGTGGAATCACACTGGACTGGATTTAAATCTTGAGAGTGTTTTCACCCATTCTGGGGCGGGAACCCGTTTTGGTGTTTTAAGCATTATGTCATTCTTTAAGCTATTGAAAAATAGCAGATCTACAAGCTCATAGCGCGCCACCGAGTGGAGCACTACGAGCTTGTAGGGTCTGCTATTTTTGAAAAATCGTAAAAGAATGAATGAATATTGAATATATATTCTTTCAGAAGACATTCTTTCGGTCCCCAGGCCCCACTGCTTTAGCGTGTGTATAGCCCCCACCCTGCAAGAACCCAGATACAAGAACACGACAGCAAAACATTTTAATTTCCACCTTTACAGCACAGTTACGTTGTCGTATAATATTAGGAGGCCCATCTGATGAAAGAAATGTAAAAAAATGATTTATTTTATAATAAAATAAAATACTTACACCAACTTAGCGCCAGATTGTTGGGCTGGTTGAGCAGATCCTGCGACCCCCCTGCCATATTGTTTGTGCTCCCTGCTGAGGATATATAACGCAGTTCACATTGTTATAGCTGGGAGACCGCCGGACCGGACACGGCCAGCCCGGCTTAGCAGCGGAAACAGTTGGTCCTGAGAGAGAGGTGACCAATACTATAGTTCACTAGTAGAGCCCCCAGAGAGAGAGAGGGCCCAGAGAGTCAGGAGGAGGAAGAGGAGGAGGAGGAGGAGGAGGACTGGCAAGTTAAAGAGACAGTGATCAGAGGTCAAGGGTCAAGGGAGAGGAAAGCGTGCGAGAGAGGAACCCTTCCAAACTATGCTACACTGGGGGTGGTCAGAAAGCTTTTTTTTTTATTTTATTATGACCTGAAATCAGATTCTAAAAAAATTCTTCTACATCGATGACAGTATTCTGAAAAAGCTATGTTTCTGTGTCAGTCGTTCTTCGATTTTTCAAAAAATAGCAGACCTACAAGCTCGTAGCGCGCCACTCGGTGGCGCGCTACGAGCTTGTAGGTCTGCTATTTAAACTTTCTAAAACCTATGTCGCGGCTGTTCCACGCACAGAAGAACAGCTGAAGAAAATCGCATATTTCAGGCATTAAACCTTTTGCTTTCAAGACATTTTCCGAGACCATTCATTTTTGCATCTACAAGCTCACGACACGTCGCTGAGTTTGTAGATCTGCCATTTTCAGGCGTGCCAAGATGCTTTCATAGAAGACACGCTCGGCTTCTATGGAACCTTAAAAGACTGAAATCAGTCGTGGCGACTAGAGAACTTTCATCCATGTAAGACACGAAAACGCCACCATACTGACGGGTAATCGCCCCATAATCCATCTCGCCCTCGTTTTTTTTAGAAATACGTTTAGGGGCTGAGGCATAGTTTTTACTGGGGGTTTAGCGAACAGGGGTTAGGTTTAGGCATACCGGTAGTTTGACTGAGGTTATAAGGTCAGGAATAAGGTTAGGTTTAAACCGTTTAAGCATCATTTACTTTAGGTTACTTTAGGAATACCAGACTGAGCAGTTTCCGCCAGGGCTGTATGCCTGGGGGGAGGGGGAGGGGGGGAGTGGGGGGTTGGTGAATGGGTTTAGGTATTCCACTGACAGTCAAATAAAATAAAAAATACGAATAAAAGTTGAATCTGGAGTGTGAAGCTACAACAGTTTCCCTTTTAACTCAACATAAAAAACCGAAGGAGAACACACACAATACAGGGAACCGCTAGTGATGTGTGTGTGTGTGTGTGTGTGTGTGTGTGTGTGTGTGTGTGTGTGGACCTCTGAAGGAGGTTTGAACACCAGGATGATGGAAGATGCTGTGGAACTTAAAAAGAGGCGACAAGGACAAGATGGTGGACACAACCCAATACAGATATATTCACGTTAAAGACAAGATGTGTGGAGAAATAGTCTCGTATATATAGGAATGCACCCATGTGTGTCGGCCACGTTATCCTATGGGCCCCATTATTGGTCAATATCGGTAAATAAAACCGATAGGGATGAAGCTCGTTAACCCATTCTGAACGGGAACGCATTTTGGTGTTAGCATCATGTTATGCTTTAGCTATTGAAAAATAGCAGATCTACAAGCTCATAGCGCGCCACCGAGTGGCGCGCCACGAGCTTGTAGGTCTGCTATTTTTGAAAAATCGAAATACGACTGACATTTTTAGAATCTGATCTCAGGTCAGAATGGGTTAATCAGACCAGTGTGTGTCCAGGTGGAAACCTCGTATGAATCTGATCTCAGGTCAGAATGGGTTAAACATAACGTCATGGGCAGCTATATGCTCGATAACAGGCTTGATAAGCCCAAAGCTTATTGATACCAGGTACTCGATAAGCTTGTTATCGGATTTTATCGGTTATCGATCAGTATCGGCATTTTTTTTTAAATTATAAACATCGGCATGGGCCAAGAATGTCCATATGGGTGCATCCCTAGTGTCATATTTATGGAGCACAGTAAACTAAACAAAGGGGGGCGCCCAGTGGAACTGAAGAATGTCCCTGCTGTGGCACACACACGTCTGCTGACATTTGTCACAATCGCTATTTAAATAGAGCACTGTGTTGGGATGACAAAATGGAAGAGAAACATTTCTCCCGTGGACACATTTTGCGATGCCTTTCCGTTTTAATTAGCGTGACTAAATGAAAGTGACAACGTCGTTAAATTCAAATCTAAATTGATTTGGGCCCGTCACATAATCTGAAAGGGGAAAATGCTACGCGTGTTTGGATTCACTGTCGCCGTCATAAAAGGCTCTCTAGGAAATGTATCGTGGTCTAAAATAAATAAATAAAAAAAGGACCAAATTCCCTCTGGAATAGACGCTGGGCGTATGATGTGAGAGGTCATTTCTAACCAGTGGAACAAAAGGTTTAATTTGTAATTTGTTTTTTTTAAATGACCCATTAAGACCAGAGATCAGATTCTACAAATGTCTTCTAGACCATGACAGTTTTCTGAAAAACCTATGTTTCTATAAGGTTCTCAAACTATTTCATGTCAAGGACCCCAAAAACTATATGTAATTGCCCCCCCCCCCCATCTGAAAATATGTTGTCCCAGGGACCCCCCCCCCCCCCAGAAGCAAAGATACGAGTTAAAAATGTTCGCTGTGAAAGAATATACATTCAAAGATTTGCACACATTTTCACAAAATTTAAAAAACATAGCAGATCTACGAGCTCGTAGCGCGGCAGAGCTTGTAGGTCTGCTATTTTTCCAACAGCTTAAAGTTTAAGATAAATGGTTAAAGTGGTTAAAAGCCATAAGGTGACACAGACGCGTCTGTGAAGATTCAAACAATGGGGTTTGTCCAGTAAAATATTCACAACTGAAATGGTGGTGGCGATACTTCGTATACGAGCTGCACTACACCACTGGTTGTCGCGAGACATGGCCACGGGGGGACAAAAACGTTGAGAAATCCTGGTCTACAGAAATGAATTTTGGGAAGCCCACATAGGAAAAATGGGAACTTGGAATTTGTGTCTTGCCTTATTGTCTAAAAAAAGGAAAGGACACCGGCTGCCATGAGTAAAACATTCCACAACTGTGTGTGGTTGTCAAAGCAGGTGCAGTTGATTGGGACTCCTCGCTAAAGATTCATTGGGCGCCATAATCCGCCGCCTCCTGTCCAAACACCCCCGGGGGGGCGCCGAGATCGCCTTTTCACGCATTGTTTTTTTTATATCAATTGATTACGCTGATCAACCGTGTCCTGTACGCACTCATAACTCTCTGGTTCCGGTGCGTTAAAAAAAAACGAAAAAAAAAACTGAATGAAAATTCCGTTGGCAGTTTTTAAAATGGAAATATCTCGGTTTCTTCTTTTTGGGTCAAAACAAGCTTCAATTCTTGGTTCTTTGGTGTTAGCATCATGTTATGCTTTAGCTATTGAAAAATAGCAGATCTACAAGCTCATAGCGCGCCACTACGAGCTTGTAGGTCTGCTATTTTTGAAAAATAGAAGAACGACTGACATTTTTAGAATCTGATCTCAGGTCAGACTGGGTTAATCAGACCAGTGTGTGTGTGTCCAGTGGAAACCTCATATGAATCTGATCTCAGGTCAGAATGGGTTAACATGACAACACCAGGAATAACATGCATGAGAAGAGAGAGAGAGAGAGAGAGAGAGAGAGAGACAGAAGCAAAGAAAAGGATGACAAAAAAAACGAACTAAATCAAATATTTAGAGGAAGACACGACGAGAGGGAATAAAAGCAACAGCGAAAGGAAAATGGAAGGGGGAGGAGGAGGAGAAAATAAAGTCAAATAGAAGGGAATTAAAAGGGAACATGTGGAAGATTCACTCACTAAGGTCCTCATCATCATCATCATCATCATCATCATCTGCGGCATCATCATCATCATCATCATCATCATCATCATCCTCCATACCTTTCCCACCGCAGCAGAGGACGAAGGGTATGCGCCGATCGACCACAGCCCGGCACTGTACGCACTTCTTCATGAGGCTGGCACAGTCTGAGGAGAGACAGAGAGAGAGAGAGAGAGGCACTTTAGAGACCACAGAAAATCCACCGAATGTTCAAAGTTCAAAGGTTTGTTTGGGTGTGTAATTGAGGTCGTAAAACTAAATATAAATGCAAATTAATGTCGTGGAACATTTCAACCCATTTTGGACTGAGGTGTCGATAAAAGAGAGGCTTTTAAAATCCTAAATTCTTTCTGAAAAACCCCATGTTTCTATGTCAGTGGTTCTATGTCATGTTTCTATGTCAGTGGTTCTCACAGGGTTAAACCATGTTTCTATGTCAGTGGTTCTATGTCATGTTTCTATGTCAGTGGTTCTCACAGGGTTAAACCTCATGTTTCTATGTCAGTGGTTCTTAACCTTTTCCATGTCAAGGATCCCCCAGGAATTATCTGTACATATTATCTGAAAATATGTAGTTCCAGGTACTGTACGTCCCTAGAAGCAAAGATTTGAGCTAAAAAAAAAAAACGTTCTCTCCGATAGAACATATTCCAAGCTTGGCACTATTTTCACGATTTTTCAAAAAAATAGCAGACCTACAAGCTCGTAGCGCGCCACCATGAGCTTGTAGATCTGCTCTTTTTCAAAAGCTAAAGCATAGCATAATGCTAACACCAAAAGGGAGGAACTTACTCTCACAAGCGCACATGTGTCCGCAGGGCTGGAAGAGCACAGACGCCTTCTTGTCGGAGCAAACGACGCACTCCTCGATCTGTGTGTGTGTGTGTGTGTGTGTGTGTGTGTGTGGGGGGGGGGAGAACAGTGGTGGAAAAAGAGAGTGCTCAAATGTTAAAGTAAAAGTATCAACACTGCAATGTAGGACTACTCCCGTTACAAAGTAAAAAATGTACTCGAGTGAAAGTGAAAAGGTATCGGCGTCAAAATGTACTTAAAAGGACCACTTCACACCACTTTTCAACCTATCTTCATATATAATAGGTCCTCACTAATAATCAATCTTTCTGTGTCTCATAGGAGGGCTGTGGGCAAGTTCAGAAACCGTCTTCCAGTGACATCATCGGTGCAGGGGAATACAAGCTAATAGAAAACTGCAGGCTTTCTAGTCCTGAGAAGTTGCAATGCGAAAATGGAAGCCATCGTTCTCACGATAATGAAAATCTAAACATTTTTGTAAAAAAAAAAAATCTTGTTTAAAAAGAAATCTGCTTAATGATGTCACTGGAAGACGGTTTCTAAACTGCCCACAGCCCTCCTATGAGACACAGACTGAGTAGAAAATAATTGTGCAATTTTTTCATGATTATTAGTGAGGACCTATTATATGAAGATTATAAAGATCGAAAAGTGGTGAAGTGGCCCTTTAAAGGTACTAAAGTAGAAAGTGCTCCGTATGCAGAATGTCCAAGTAGACACGTTTTGAAGTGCATGCAAATCTTTTGAAAATAGCAGATTTACAAACTCACAACGCGTCGCATCGCGTTGACTCGCAACTGAAGTTTTAAAATAACTGTAGCGGAGTTAAAGTACAATATTTGGATCCGAGATGTAGTGGAGTAGAAGTATTAGAAATTGGAAATACTCGAGTACAAATACCAAAAAAATTACTTAAATACAGTACTTAAGTCAAATTTACTTAGTTACTTTCCACCACTGGCGGAGAAGCCTCATGAAAAGCGAACGTCAAGAACAAGAACAACAAATAAAATCTTTATCAGTGTTTCATACGATACGGCCCAGCCAAAATGAATAGGAGTTCAAATTAGTTTCACCTGAGCTCGGGAGTCACGCGACTATGTCATTGGCAGTTTTCTGAAATCCCTTTTTCTATATCAGTGGTTTTCATGTCAAGGACCCCAGAAATGATAATGTAATTGGGCGCCGACCCCCATCTGAAAATATGTAGTTCCAGGGACCCCCCCCCCCCCCCCCCAGAAGCAAAGATTTGAGTTAAAAACGTACGTTTGAAAGAATATATGGTCAAAGATTTGCTCCACATTTTCACGATAAAAAAAAAGAAAAAAAAAAGCAGATCTACAAGCTCGAGCTTGTGTAAATCTGCTATTTTTTTCAACAGCTAAAGGACAACATAATGCTTAATTAACCCATTTTGAGCGGGAACCCCTTTTGGTGTTTTAAACATTATTATGTTATAATTTAGCTATTGAAAAATTAGCAGATCTACGATCACGAGCTTGTAGGTCTGCTTATTTTTGAAAAATCGTGGCGCAAATCTTTGAATATATATTATTCTTTCAAAGTGAATGTTCTAAATGGGTTAAAAAAACACCATGGGTTAAAAAACAAATATGAAAACCATCATGAACATTCAACCCCCCCCCCCCCCTCCCCTCCCCTCCCCCCCTCCCAATTTTTTAAAAAATGGCATGTTTTGCGCGAGACCTCTAAACGCTATTATTTCTCACAATACATACACACGGCGCAGGGGCGACGTCGGCGCGTCTTAGCTGGGGGTCGTACTCGTAGTAGTCGGAGGGAGGATGGGGGAAAAGGGACTTTTTCCCCCAGCTGGTATAGTCAGTGGGGTGAGGGATTTTCAAACTCAGAAGCTGTAAAAAGAATGGGGGTCATTTCAAAAAGGTGTGTAGGTCGTCATGGGTCTTAAAAACACAGATCATAACCCATTCTGACCCGAGATCAGATTCATACGAGGTTTCCACGGGGACACACACTGGTCTGATTAACCCATTCTGACCTGAGATCAGATTCTAAAAATGTCAGTCGTTCTTCGAATTTTTCAAAAATAGCAGACCTACAAGCTCGTATCGCGCCACTCGGTGGCGCGATAAGAGCTTGTAGATCTGCTATCTTTCAATAGCTAAAGCATAACATGATGCCAACACCAAAATGGGTGCCCGGTCAGAATGGGTTAATATAGGGTTTTTTTTTCTCCCCTCGTTTGCCACTACTACGACAAAGAAACGCTTTTGCAATAGCAAATTAAAACAAAAGAGTCGAGAGTGTGGAACGTGTTTGTCCTTATTATATCTAAGACTGGACAGATCATACAACAACACAATGAGCCCCCCTCGAGGTTTACATGGTTTAATCCCCTGGTTAAAACACTATTACATTTTCTATAGTTACGGTCAATTAAACTTATACCATGGTATCAAAAATGGTATCAAAAATAACTAAAATGTTATAGAACACATGATTTTCCTAAATTCAGAGTACAGTTTTGAGACGGGCGCTTAATCGACGCCAAGGCCCGATTTGATGAAGTGCGCTGCCATTATGCAAGGGGTTTTAAAATCATTCAAATTCAAAGCCAAAACCTGTCCTATGTCCCCGCTGTAGAATCTATGGGACTCCTCAGGTCCCGACAGCCATTTGCACTGGGGCAACCGCACTTAACGAAATGTCACCTTTATAGATGGAAGCTAGTCTGCAAGTGTTCCGAGCGTCCTTTAACCCATTTTGACCTGAGATCAGATTCTAAAAAAAGTCTTCTACATCCTGACAGTTTTCTGAAAAAGCTATGTTTCTATGTCAGTCGTTCTTCGATTTTTCAAAAATAGCAGACCTACAAGCTCGTAGCGCGCCACTCGGTGGCTCTCATAAATAAAGAGTACAAGCTTTTAACTTCTATTTTCCATTGTTTTGACATGGAATAAACATACTGTATTCATTACATTTCCTAAAAGTTGACAATTATTGATGTAAAATTATTTAGACAAGTAGCCAATTTTCATGGCAAAGTTTCTCATTTAAACGCTTAAATCATTTAGATAATTTTTGTTATCTAATTTTTTTTTCTTTTTGTGTTCTTTATGGAACCGAAATTGGGAATCGATAAGAACCGGAATGGACAAGCATGGAAATCAATAAGATGCTAACGATACCCATGGGGACAAGCTGGGGTGTCTCTGGGACATACCTTGGTTCGATTAAAAAAAAATAGCAGACCTACAAGCTCGTAGCGCGCCACTCGGTGGCACGCTATGAGCTTGTATAGCTTGCATAGCATAATGCTAACACCAAAAGGGGTTTCTATAGTGACAAAGTGGGGTGTGTGGGATGTAAAAAGCTGGGGGGGTAACGCGTGGTGGGTGTCCGTGTGGGACATACCTTGGTTCTGGACTGGACCTGCTCCTTGCAGATGAGACACTTCTTGACGCGCGGCGAGCACAGCGAGCAGGTGGCGATGTGACCGCAGGGCCCGAACAGAGTGTCGCGCTTCAGGTCCGAGCACACCATGCACTCCTCCAGGGACTCCATGTTGCTGTTCAGAGACGGGCTGCGAGAGCCCACCTGGCCACTGAGAGAGAGAGAGAGAGAGGAAATGCCACCACCGCAGTGGAAAAAGTACTCAAATGTTAAAGGGAGAATTCCACGCTGGAAGGCTTTCTTACCTTTATTTGTAGCCGTTACGTCCCCAACAAAGAGGTCCAGGTGTTATTTTGTGCAAAAACCTCCTTATTGGTTATTTCCCCTACCATAAGCCCTAAATGAATTATATTGAATGGGGCATTGGGGTGTTGGGCTAATTCGCTTATTTCCATCGCTCAAAACTATATTTTTTTGTTGTATATATGCCCTCTTTATAATGTAAAATTTCGATGGAAATAAGCGAATTTGCACAACACCCCATAGCCCCATTCAATTCAATGCAATTCATTGAGGGCTTATGGTAGGGGAAATAGCCAATCTTTGCACAAAAACACCTGGACCTCTTTGGTGGGGACGTCACATAACAACTACAAAGAAAGGTAAGAAAGCCGTCTAGCATGGAATTCTCCTTTAAGTGGCTATAAGCAATAATATGTCAACATTTTAACACAATCTGTGACACATCTAGGGGGCGCAATCTGCGTTCAAAGACTTTCCTAGAAGCTTTGTCATGTGTCGATGCGACACATCCTTTTCAAGTATTACTTTTCAACCCTGCACCTGAGGAATAAATCAGGTGCAGGATTGAAAAGTGGGCAGAAAAAACTAAAACACTGAAAACACTAAAACACTAAAAACTAATGAAAAAGTAAGCGTTGTTGCAAAAAAAAAAAAAACTAAATAAAAACTAGCAAATCTGCTCTAAAAAGTAACTAAAACTAACTGAAATAGAAAAACAATAAGTCAAAACTAACTCAAACTAACTGAATTAGGAAAAAAATAACTAAAAACTAAACTATAATGAAAAATTAATATAACCTTGACTACTATAGCGCTGTTTCCTAAACAATTACCACAATATGTAAATGAAATGATAACGTTTTGGAGATATTGTTCCTGCCTGCTGTTACATACAGCCAGGTGAAGAAATCACAGACTGAGGCTTTAAACGTTTGCTTTAAAAAAAAAAAAATCTTCTAAATCCTCAAGTTTTCTGAAATAAATATTTTCACGATTTTTTAAATTATAACAATATTTAAAACACCAAAACTGGGTTCCCTTCCAAAAATGGGTTAACCCATTTAGACCAGAGAACCTATAGGTTTTCTATGTCACTGGTGCTCAACCTCTCTCATGTCAAGAATTATCTGTATTTGGCCACGGACCCCCACCCCATCTAAAAACATGCGAAAGAAAATATATTCAAAGACTGGCACCACATTTTCGCGATTTTTTCAAAAAAATAGCAAAAAATAGCAGCACAGAGTAGTGCTGCTATTTTTTGAACGAGCTTGTAGATCTGCTCTTTTTTCCAACAGTTGAAGTTGCAAAAGCATGGTTTAAAAGTGGTTTATAAAAAGCTGGGAAGGCGACGACACAGATGTCGTCCTCAGGTCTAAATGGGTTGTTTTGTTGTTTACCTGCTCTTCTCCTTGTGACACTTGGCCAGAGCCTTGCAGAGGCTGGGGTCGGGACACAGGTCCAGGGGAGACTGGCCCTTCTTGTTGCGGATGGTCAGGTCGGCACCGTTGGCTGCCAGGAAGCATGCGATGGACGCGGCACTCTTCTTCTCCGCGCCCTGGGTGCCCAGACCCATGATCAGCTGGAGGAGGAGAGGCGTTACACAAACACACACACACACACACACACACACACACACACACACACACACGTTGAACTCAAAGGCAACTCCGAGACGCCTTCTGGTTTTTTAATATCAATTGATTACAGTTTACAACTGTGTTCTCTACACGCTCATAATAACACTCCGGTTCGGGTGCGAGGGAAAAAAAAAAGAAAAAAAAATCGTTAGTGGAAATTCCGCTGGCTTATGCCGTTTATGGGAACGCAGTTTTTTAGAACGCAAGTGAATGAAATTAATGAGTGTTAAATTAACATCGCTAACGGCTGATCAGCCAATCAAAGAGTCCCGATCCGAGCACGGTAAAAACGTGGAGAAAAAAATAAATAAAGATGGCCGTCAGGCAGGCGTGACTACTTTTCCAGACACCCCCTGTCTTCTCCTCCTCCTCATCTCTCTCATTAACTCCACACACCTCCACCTCCCTCTCTCTCCCTCTCTCTCCTTTCTCCCAGTGTGGTCTCACTTGGCGCCGGTAACACCTGGAAGCTGTTCTCAATCTCTCCGATTGTCTTCAACCCAAGTGGCTTTTTTCACTGCAGCTGATGGAGCCATCAGGGCTGGCTAATTCAATACTCATCGCGTAGGGGGCGTGTGTGTGTGTGTGTGTGTGGGGGGGGGGGGGCGTGAGGGGTGCAGAGGGGTGGAGTGCTATGGGAGAGTGACCAGGCCCGCACATGTCTCAATTAGGCCCGGCTGCCTGTCTGTTCCCATCCTCCGTAAGGGGAGGGGAACGAGGGGGTGGGGCAGGATGGATGAGAGAGGGAGGGGGGGGAGAGAGAGAGAGAGAGAGAGAGAGAGACGTAGGTAGTGTAAAAGCGAAAGAAGATGGGAGAGGTTAACCCATTCTGACCTGAGATCAGATTCTAAAAATGTCTCCTATAAACAGTTTTCTGAAAAAGATGCTGTTTCTGTGTCAGTGGTTCTTTCGATTTTTTCAAAAATAACAGACCTACAAGCTCGTAGCGCGCCACTCGGTGGCGTGCTATGAGCTTGTAGATCTGCTATTTTTCAGTATTCTGAAAAACCTCATGTTTCTAATGTCAGTGGTTCTCAAACTATTTCCTATCAGGGACCCCAAAAACGATATGAAATTGGGCCGCCGACCGACCCATCTGAAAATATGTTGTTCCAGGCGTCTACATAATAATGTACATCTGCTATTTTCAAATGGCCAAAATCTATATAGGGCTTAAGTGTTTAATATTATGTTTTGTAATAATAATCAAAGTAGATAAAGTTTTCAAATACATGTAGTGGAGTAAAATTACAATATTTGCCTCTGAGATGTAGCGGGTGCCAAGTAAAAGTATTGGAAATTGGAGTACAGTACTTAAAACCCATTTTGGGCGGGAACCCCTTTTGGTGTTTTAAACATTATGTTATAATTTAGCTATTGAAAAATAGCAGATCTACAAGCTTGTAGGTCTGCTATTTTTGAAAAATCGTTAAAATGTGCCTCAAATCTTTCAGAAAATTGTCATGATTTGGATTTTTTATTTCGAGGTCAGGCCTAAATGCGCCAAGTAAATGTACTTAGTTCCTTTCCACCACTGGGCTTGGCGTAGAGGTGACGCAGAGGACTCGCCGGGTTCAGGAGAGAGAGACCTCCTGCTGCCAAAATGACTAACCCTCCAAACGACCTGCTGCCAAAATGACTGACCCTCCAAACGACCGTGGGGGCTGAATAAGCACGTGAGCCCCTCGGTGGAGGCTGAATGAGCACGTGAGCCCCTCGGTGGAGGCAAATTCAGGATCATTTACTCAAAACGGAGATACTTCTGGCCGTATGCGGGAAATATTTTAGACAGGACGAAGTCAGGAGTGAATGAACAAAATAATTCGGGCACTTATAGGCTGCGAATGCATGAGTCCCGATCCCGGTGAATTTTGCTGTGCCCCAAAACATTATTTTTTTGCTCGGATATAAATGGCATTAAATGGGGGTCAGTAGCCTATGCATGTCAAACTGGGCATCCTTTTCAAATGGGGTCTGGCCCTCAAGACCTCGACCTCGCACGTGCAGACTCGGCCCCCAGCCTGGTACGCTAGTCAAAATATGGCCCTTGAGGAAAATTAATTGGGGAACCCTGCACTAGAACATTCCAGGTGACTAAAATGTGACTAAAACTAAGTGAAAACTATTTAAAGAGACTATGACTAAAACTAAAATAGAAATTTGCTGCCAAAAACAACACTGCAATCAGAGTTTGTCCAGCCCAGTGTTGTGCACCGTACCGTGTTCATGTGTGTGTGTGTGTGTGTGTGTGTGCACCGTACCGTGTTCTTGGAGGGCTCCCAGGGCTCCACCTTGCTGACGTCCTGCATGTCCTGCAACTGTCTCAGCTGGGACAGCGTGTGGTGGCGCAGAGCCTCGTGCAGCGGAGTGTCGCCGTCTTTGTCCTGGACGTCCAGCTTGGCCTCAGCGCGCACCAGGAGCTGTGTGGCGCACGCGTGCACACACACACACACACACACACACACACACACACACAGACACACAGACAAACGACACAAAATGTTAATGAGTGGATGTCGCGCTACAAGGCATTTGTACAAAAAATAAAAAATCACACGTGTGAACTGAGTGGTGCAAACTATTTCATGTCAAGGAGCCCAGAATTATAATGTATTTGGCCGCCGACCCCGCTCTCAAAAAAAAAAAATTAACCCCAGAAGCAAAGATTTGATTAAAAAAATAATAATAATAAGTTTACTGTGAAAGAATAATATATATATATTCAAAGATTTTGCACACATTCTTAAAGTTTTAAATAATGGTAAAAAGCTATAAAAAGGTGACTCAGGTCTGAAAGGGGCCTTGGAAATCATTTCTTAACCCATTCTGTACCCCTTTTGGTGTTTTAACTATTGAAAAATAGCAGATCTACAAGCTCGTACGAGCTTGTAGATCTGCTATTTTTGAAAAATCGTGAAAATGCGACACAAATCTTTGAACATATATTCTTTCAGAAGACTTTTTTTTAATTTATCAGGCCTAAATGGGTTAAGCTTCACCAGCTTGCGGCCTGCATTTCTCCACAGGGTGGCGGTGTGGTACACCTAGCTTCAACACACACAGAATGACTCTAAGCCCAAGAGACTCTCTCTCTCTCTCTTTCTCTCTCTCTGGCCAGAACACACTTCCCTAGTTTGAACCTGGCCGGGCGACGGTCCTCTCTCAGCCAACAGGACAACACACCACCCATTTCAATTAACACACGGCCTTCGCCGCTCTATCCTCTCTGTACAATGGCCAATAAATGAAGGACAGATAGAGACTTCACCAGTAGATAGGATCTTCAATTAGCGCTAGGAGGAGGGGGGAGGATAGGAGGGGAGCGGATAGGAGGGGAGAGGAGAGGGGGGAAGGGGAGGAGCGGAGGGAAGGGAAGGAGAGGAGAGGAGAGGAGAGGAGAGGAGAGGAGAGGACTCACTGACCCGGACTATCTGTGTGTGTTGGCGCTCCACCGCCAGGTGTAAGGCCGTCTGCTGGTTCACATTCTGGATGTCCAGGCTGGCGCTTCCCTAGAAGAACACACACACACACACACACACACACACACACACGTATTAGAATCCCAAGAAAACACACACACACACACACACACACACACACACACACACACACACACACACACACACACGCGCAGAGCAATAAACTGGAAGAGAACCAGAAAAGAAGGATTCCCAACGATACGTACATGATGAGTCATTTCTAAAATGTGAGCGTTGTGTGTACACACCTCCTTCTACCACTGAGACAATGTGGGAGGGAGATAAGCAGTTAAAGTCAAACGTAGTGACTGGCTGGCTGACAAACATAACTGACTCATTGACTGGGCTGTTGATTTGGGGCTGGCTGGGAGAGAGTAAACTGCAGTGCACCTTTATCCCTAGTGCGGAGCATCGCTGTGTGTGTGTGTGTGTGTGTGTGTGTGTGTGTGGAGAGAGCTGAGCCATCACAGTGAACCACGCAGCCCCCGTTGCAGGATGGACGCTGCCAAAAAGGGTGTCCCTCCCACCCCAACCCACAAAGCTCCAGCCCCCCACCCACCCGTAGCTAACACAGCAAACGCGAAAGTATGCGACCGACGGTGGTAACTTTGCATGCGTGCGTGCGTGCGCTGCGACGCGTTGTGAGCTTGTAGATCTGCTATTTTCAGCATGCAACCAAGTGTAAAATTACTTATAATGGATCTCTTGTCCACTAGTCCCTTCCTAACATTTTGGTCTAGTTGTTGACGAAATTGTCAATATATTTAGTCATCGTAGCTTAGTTTCCATTTAGTTTTCGTCAGTGAAAAAAGGTAGTCGACGAACCTTTTCTCGCCTTAGTGGGTCATGCCGCCCGCCCACCCCTCCCTCCCTCTGCTGTCGTGTGTGTGTGTGTGTGTGTGTGTGTGTGTGTGTGTGTGTGTGTGTGTGTGTGTTCGGGGGGAGGGAAGGGTTACCAACAACCACTGCAATCTCAGCAATGAAACCTACGGTGTTTTCTTTTTTCACGAGGAGGAGGATGATGAGGAGGAGGAGGAGGAGGAGGAGGACGGGGGATATAAGGGCCCACGATGCACTAAGGAAATCCCCCCGGAGAACAGTGAAGCAGTATGGATTCAATAAAAATAAATAAATAAATAAGTGGAGAACAGCGGATCCAGCTACTTCCACAGCACGGGGCCACAGATTGCAGGCTTGCAGGGGGGGGGGGGGAGGAATATAGGGAGCTATTTAATCCATTCTGAACGGGGAAAGCCCTTTTTTGTGTTTTCAGCATTTATATGTCATACTTTAGCTATTGAACAAAATAGCAGATCTACAAGCTCGTAGCTTGTAGGTCTGCTATTTATGAAAAATCGAAGAGCGACTGACATAGAAGACATTTTTAGAATCTGATCTCAGGTCAGAATGGAAAACTGTCAGGATGTATAGAAGACATTTTTAGAATCTGATCTCAGGTCAGAATGGGTTAATGGCGTGCTGCGCCGAGGGGGCCGGCAGCAGCAGCAGCGGGCGAGGCTGGCGCAGCCACGCGGACCAGGGATATATGTGTGTGGGAGCAGAGAGGGGGGGGGGGGGGGGGGGGGGCTCTTAACCCATTCTGACCTGAGATCAGATTCTAAAAAAATGTCTTCTACGTCAGTCATTCTTCGACTTTTCAAAAATAGCAGACCTACAAGCTCGTAGCGCGCCACTCGGTGGCGCGCTATGAGCTTGTAGATCTGCTATTTTTCAATAGCTAAAGCATAGCGTAACGCTAACACCAAAAGGGGTTCCCGCCCAGAATGGCTTAAGGGGATGCAAATAAATTAGTTTGCATGTCAAGTCGCCGCGATTCATCACGAGAGAAGAAAAAAAGAAAAAGAAAAAGGCCACCTGTTCCGTTCCAACTGTACAGTATACAATCCTCCAGTGTTTTAAACGTATCAATTCATAACTCCAAGAGTGTTACAAGGATTCATTCGAGGACGAGTTTCGCATGTCGAACGTTGGTCAATGTTTGTTGAATTTTTATAGACACTTGGAATGTTTTGTGGAATAAAATAATACATGGGCCGTACTGTACCAGCACTGTTGAGAGCTGAGCCAGAAGGCTGATGATTGCAGGGTGGATACAGGTGCTCACTAATTGAAAATTAATGCAGCAGTGATAGGCTGAGGTCAATTTTCCCTCTCTGCCAGCCCAACAGTTCTTAATTGAGGAGGTCGGCATGACCTCAGCTCAGTAGTGGAGTATATTTGAGCTGGCCTTTTTTTCACAGTGCACACACACGCACACATGCAACATACTTTTTCGGTCTACCGAGCAATCTTCGTCCCTATACTCGTCACCCGTGGTCATATAGTGGGGGTCACGACCGAGAGAATAAGGTCGCGAATACAAGCGGCCCCCCGAAAACGAGAGTGGCTGGCATCTCCCCTTATAGAGAGATAGGCTGAGACGTTCAGTCACGCAAGAGAGAGAGAGAGACTCGGAGTAGAGCCGCATGCTTCTTCGCCTGGAAAGGAGCCAGCTTAGCTTGGTTCGGGCATCTGGTCAGGATGTCTCTGGAGCGTCTCCCTAGGGAGGTCCTCCATGCACGTCCCACTGGGAGGAGACGCTAAAAGGGTTTCTTCCGCGGAGTCGGGTTCTTGGAAACGCCCCCCCAGCCACTGCGTTAGTTTTACTGAGGTTCAGGTTTAGGTATAGTTTTACTGAGGTTAAGGTTAGGTTTAGGAATAGTTTTACTGAGGTTAGGTTTAGGTATAGTTTTACTGAGGTTAGGTTTAGGTATAGTTTTACTGAGGTTAAGGTTAGGGTTAGGTTTAGGTGTTGTAGGCTGTCAATCACAGCGACTGGCCAGTCACAGCGCACCATTTACTAAAAAACCCAAGGCAAAAACCATATTAGCGGAGGAGACCCCCCCCAGACCGAGGCGCAGTTGGAGGGATTATACATCGACTCACTGGCCTTCGAGAATGCCTCGAGGACCCCCCTCCCCCCCCCCCCCCCCCCAAGGAGGAAGTTACTAATGTTGCTCTGTCTGGAGAGGAGAAGTCTTGAGCTCTCTTGGTGGAGCTGCTGCTGCCCCCCGCGACCCGACTACGGATAAGCGTTTGAAGATGGATGGATGGATAATACATGGCATATTATGCGGACAAAGTTGCAGTGTGGTCTGTATCTTAAAAACAACCACCTTATGGTGCCATTATGGTTCCTTTGAGGCGCCCAGACTTCTCGTGCGTATATATATATATATATATATATATATATATATACCCACTGTTCTGGTTATCGTGGACCCACTCTTGAGTTTAATTTGTGCACACTCAATGTGTGCATGTGTGTGTGCGTGCGTTATACCTGGTGCACCAGCAGCTCGGCCACCTCCACGTGGTTGTTGAGCGCGGCCAGGTGCAGCGCTGTGTAGCCGTCGTCCTTCTTCTCGTCCACGATCCACGGCCTGGGCAGCTTGGACAGCAGCACACGCATGGCACTGAGACAGAGACAGAGAGACAGAGAGAGAGAGTCAGCTTGGACAGCAGCACACGCATGGCACTGAGACAGAGACAGACAGAGAGAGAGAGTCAGCTTGGACAGCAGCACACGCATGGCACTGAGACAGAGACAGAGAGACAGAGAGAGAGAGTCAGCTTGGACAGCAGCACACGCATGGCACTGAGACAGAGACAGACAGAGAGAGAGAGTCAGCTTGGACAGCAGCACACGCATGGCACTGAGACAGAGACAGACAGAGAGAGAGAGTGAGCCTGGACAGCAGCACACGCATGGCACTGAGACAGAGACAGACAGAGAGAGAGAGTGAGCCTGGACAGCAGCACACGCATGGCACTGAGACAGAGACAGACAGAGAGAGAGAGTGAGCCTGGACAGCAGCACACGCATGGCACTGAGACAGAGAGAGAGAGAGAGAGAGAGAGAGAGAGAGAGAGAGAGAGTGTGAGAGCTTGGACAGCAGCACACGCATGGCACTGAGACATAGACAGAGAGAGAGAGAGTGTGTGAGCTTGTAGATCGGCTATTTTTCAAAATGGCCCGAAATGTGTATATAGGGCTGAAGTTGTCCCGGTATGTGGAGCAGAAGGAGTAGAAGTACTGAAAACTTGACACACAAGTGCAAATACCTTCAAATTACAGTACAGTACTTTAAGTAAATGCACCGTTGGGAGTCGGAGACAGGTTGACCTGAGGGGGATCGGATGGTGATTCCGACGGAGCATTCGTCCGACAATGACAAGTCGGACCAATAGTATGTCGGAACTACCGTAAAGCCGGTAACCGACCTCGACAAAAGGGCACCGAGTGGCGCGCTACAAGCTTCTAGATCTGCTATTTTTGAAAAATCATGAAAATGCGGCACAAATCTTTGAATATATATTCTTTCAGAAGACTTTTTTTTGCTGCATTCGCTCAGGTCTTCTCGTGGGGCGAACGACGATATGGGGACGGGCAAAGGGGAAAAAAGGAATCGGATCTGATCTCTCGTTTTTCAAACGGACTGGTTTTTAAAAGAGAGGGTTGCCTTTGGCCGTGGCAAAGGAAGCCCGTCGGTTCTGTGGCGTTTTGAAGGTCACAGTTGAGGCGCCGTTCCACATCGAGAGAGAGAGAGAGAGAGAGAGAGGGAGAGAGAGAGAGATGTGGCGAGAGGCGTGAGAGGAAGTTTAACGGAACAGTCCCGTCGAGCGTGGTTCACGTTGCGTGCCAGTGAAGCTCATGCATTGCCGCCGATGCGTTGTAGGGCTTGTAGATCGGATCTTTTTGTGTGCGTGCGCAACACTGAATCGCAAAACAAACAAATGCAGTGGGAAAAAAAATCACACCCGTGTGAACCGAGTGGTGCAAATCCTCTCTCTCTCTCTCTCTCTCTGTAATTAGCAGGCAACACTATCTCTCTCTCTCTGTTTCTGGCACAACAGCGCCACTTTTGCCCCTACTGGTACGCATAGTCACATAGGTTAGGAGTCAGGACGGACATTGCTGTTCCTTGGGAGTGGTTGCACCACTCGAAAACAGCCACACCCCATTACACCGTTGGCAGGCCATAGTCTGTATACCACCCTGCCGTTTCCTTGAGTGGTAGGTCTATAGCGCATTGAAACGGGGAAAGACTCCAGCCGCACCCAGACAATAAGCCACGGACAATGAGATACAGACAATAAGCCACTCTCTGACTTACTTAGCCTCTATGCAACCACAGCCAAGGGCTGTCTGCCCTTAACCCATTCTGACCTGAGATCAGATTCAAAAAATGTCTTCTACGTCCTGACAGTTTTCTGAAAAAGCCGTGTTTCTGTGTCAGTCGTTCTTCGATTTTTCAAAAATAGCAGACCTACAAGCTCGTAGCGCGCCACTCGGTGGCAAAAATATGCGTATAACGTTCCGTGAAAACAGCTGATCTACAAGCAGGGCGTGTAGCATTGCGAATTTGCGCTGAGTCGTCGTGAGCTTGAAGATTGGCTATTTCAGGCAAAGAGGATCAAGGACGAACCCTGATAGGAGATGACAGACAACAAAGTATATATACTGTCGGCCTTGAGGCTAGAACTGAAATATATTTTTACTTTATATATATTTTACTGTGCGAACTGTGTCAAGGATACCAGCAAACAATTTACACACACACACACACACACACACACACACACACACACACACACACACACACACACACACACACACACACACACACACACACACACACACACACACACACACACACACACACACACACACACACACACACACACACACACACACACACACACACACACACACACACACACACACACACACACACACACACACACACACACACACACACACACACACACACCAAAAACCCCTCCAAGTTTACTCATTAGAGAGATGGAGTGGGAGGTGTCGGAACGCCCCGACATCACCCGGAATGTTTGCCAGATCTGCCGAAGTGTATTTAGACGTAGAGAGAGTGAGGCTGTGAGTGTGTGGGTACACAATGTTCCATCATTGAGCAGCACTAAAGACAGAGAGAGAGAGAGAGAGAGAGAGAGAGAGACCGACTCTCTGTGGGGGGAAAAACTTCCAACCTTGGCCAACCCTGAATAATAATTGTGCAGGGTGGTGTGTATATCTTTTGAACTGCGACAAAAAAAAGACGAAGGGAGGCAGCCGAGTTTGCCCCCGACTTTGATACGTCTGATCACTGCTCCCCCCCTCCCCCCCCCCCCCCCCCCCCTCCGGCCCCAAACCGCCAGAACACTTTACGCCAGTGTGGTTTTACAACCCTTTTCACATCAAGGCCCCCATTATATATATATATATATCCCATTCTGACCTGAGATCAGATTCATACGAGGTTTCCACTAGGACACACACTGGTCTGATTAACCCATTCTGACCTGAGATCAGATTCTAAAAATGTCAGTCGTTCTTCGAATTTTTCTAAAATAGCAGACCTACAAGCTCGTAGCGCGCCACTCGGTGGCGCGATATGAGCTTGTAGATCTGCTATTTTTCAATAGGTAAAGCATAACATGATGCCAACACCAAAATGGGTGCCCGGTCAGAATGGGATATACACAGTATATTCTGTATTTGACCACAACAGACCACCGTTTTGATGACGTTTTAGCACTCTCAGACGGTAAAAACGTAATACGTTTGTTTGTGTCCACAATTCCATATGGCTGTGTTGATGCGGTGATCGAAATGACAATTCTTCTAACATTCTCTTCATTGTGTAGACTTCTAGCAAATCAAGTAATGCCATGTGTTTAACCGTGATTTAACTCTTGAGGAGGGCGTGAAATGAGGACGAGTGGTTGCGTGGTTACACCCCCCACCCCCCCCCCCCCCGATGGCAGGCGTGGCGAGGCTCCGCTGAGGAGTGGAGTGGAGTGGGAGCACAGGATTCTTCCATGCAGAGTTGCGCTCAACTCGCGGTCTGTCTCTCTCTCTCTGTCTGTCTCTCTGTCTCACTGTGGTGTAATAAAGGTGATCGGCA
>NC_137873.1:33606455-33814129 GCF_963924005.1 Protomyctophum bolini | reverse complement strand
CGTTGTGTCGTTGCCAGTTATACATGGGCTGTAATGTGCGTTGCTGTGTGCCATTAGCCCCGTGTACAACATTAGGGCTAATTTGGTCATTATACCTTTAAGGGAGACGGGGGGGGGGGGGGGGGGGGATGGGGCTCAGTAGGGGGGCTGAAGATGCAAAAAAACAATAATGGGGGAGAGAGAGGAGAGGCACTGCAACATGCGAGGGATGTATTGTGTGATTGTGGGGCTAAAAAATAAAAAAAATAAAACGTGTACGAGAAGATGACACAATATGGCTGTCCCTGGATCAGACCGAGATGTTTATTTTGAACTGACGAATGGATATAGGAATACAAGAACAGCCATATTATAAAAGCGGGGAAGACAATTATTAATCAACCAAATATATACATTTCGCTAATGTAGGCAGTTTGTAAGACCTCGTGAGATTAACATTTCATGCGCACTGCACTTTAAAAAAGAAAACATTTCAAGTGGCAAATAAACACTATTGATTTTACGCACTTTGATCAATAAGCGCATAGCACCATGGATGGACTACAAATATATCACCCTCTCTCTCTCTCCCTCTGTGTGTCTCTCTCTCTCTCTCCCTCTGTGTTTTGAATGGCAGCACAGAGCCACACATGTAGCGGTGCCTAGTCGAGGCGTCTGTTTCAATTTCCCTGCTCTCCTACAACAGCCCCCCTGAGACGAGTCATTAGCTGGCTCAGACAGCTGGGGGCACAGGGTCCTCCGTAGCACCCCCCCCCCACCCATCATCCCCCCCCCCCCCCCCCCCCCTCACCATGAGAGCGTCTGTCCCGCTCCGTATGGCGGGTGGTGGTGGTGGGAGAGACTTTGAGCTCCAACCCGCCTCTCTCTCTCTCTCTCTCTCTCTTTCTCTCTGACGTGACAGCCAGCATTTGTTTAATGTCGCTTGAGGTTAAAGGGGAGGGCTGCCCCTGGGGGGTGGGTGGGTGGCGCAACCATGTCATAAACACCTCTAATTATCAATTTCTGCACCCTAATGTTGTGGAAAATGACCCCAGCAATACTCATCATCTCGCCACCTGAAACATTCATGGATAGATACGGCTCCTTTTGTCCGTTGCAACTGGAGGTTTTTTTCCCCAAGTATGGGAGGGTAGTGGAACAGAAAGGAATCAAATCATTGGGTTATATATAGGGCGTTGGGCCCTCTACATAATGCACACCGCTGAGCAACAATATCACTGCACACCTGAACCTAATCGTCTGTAATCTCCATCCTTCAAGAAGGAGATTCAGTTCACCCAAACTACCCATGTCTGATGTCTGTTGCTTTAACCCATTCTGGACGGGAATCGCTTTGAGTTTTTTTAAAGCATTATGTTATACTTTAGCTATTGAAAAATATAGGATCTACAAGCTCATAGCGCGGCACTGAGTGCTTGTAAATCTGCTATTTTTGAAAAAAATGTGAAAATCTGGTGCAAATCTTTGAATGCATATTCTGTCAGCATATCTGTATTTATATATTCTGTTTTTTAACTCAAATCTTCGCTTCCGAAGGGTTCCTGGAATAACATATTTTCAGATGGGGGTCGGTGGCCAATTACATAAATAGTTTCTGGGGTCCTCGACATGAAATATTGAGCACCACCGATACAGAAACATAGGCGTTTCAGAAAACCGTCAGCATTTAAGGAGACATTATTTTAAAATGTCGACGTCAGGCCTAAACGGTTTAAGTTATTAAGTTGGGCTTCGACTTGGATTGGCTTTAAGATCTTTAGTTCAGTTACATGAGCAGAGAGTTCACCGCGACGTTATTAGCTATAGCCGTTTCTGCATATGAGGGGCGTAATGAAGCACACCAGGGATCAGAAGTCTGGATCGTTCCCCCATTCAGCCGAGCACCGGGGCTCTCCTGGGCAGCGGAGAGTAGGTATCAGCCCTAACCTGTGATTACCGTGTGTTACACTCCCACGGCGGAGATGACACTTTAACACATTTGGGGCGGGAACAACATATTTTCATAAAAGCCTAATGTCGTTGTACGACAGTGCCAAAAACACTAGATGTAGACTAGGAGATCACAATGCATGTTGCATGCGCGACGTGCTGCATGTGAGCTTGTATATCAGCTATATAATATCTTAGGCATCCAACACCGTCGTAGAACAAACTCTAAATCAGGCTTTAGACAGAATGGACGGGGGTGGGGGGGCGTTCATTGTAATTTAACATGTTCAAGGTATAAGAAGCACCGTGATTTTACACCAGGCCCCCTTGACATGGCAAGTCCCTGCCTGTCCTCAATCAAAGCCAACGGCTGCAATTAATGGTAAAAAATTAGAAACAATCACCGCCTCACCCTCATTATCCTCAATTAGAGTCGCGCTAATCAAGGCCTGATCGCGCTCTGCTGCTCTCTCCAAACTAAATGTCAAACTTCATTATGGCCCCGGCGTAGGAAAAATCAGACTCTCCGGCGCACAGCCTCGCCCTCGCGATGGGAGACTCTCTAAAACCTTTAGGCGCTCAGGGGGAAAAAAAGGCTACTTGCTGAATTAAGTATCTGTGCCCTGATACGCAATGTTCAGTATGAAGAAATCGACTGGTTTCAAAGTAAAATGTTCCACAAAAAAAGAAAACGTCTTGTACATTGTGTTGCAGCATAGGACCTTTGAAGGCAACTTCTAAAAATACAAGAATGGCATAGTTCAATTCATAAACCCCAGAACCCGCCAGCAGCAGCATTAATTAATTAATTGTTATTCTATCGCCAGGATTTTTCGCCCGGTTCAACCCTTATTCTGAAGAGCCAAAAACCAGCGACCCGGATGTTATGTTGTCATACTAGTGTGTGTGTGTGTGTGTGTGTGTTGTTGCATATCTACTTCCGGTCTGCTGATGAGAGCAGAGAAACCATCATCGCGAGGATCACAGCGTTTGCTATCTGCCGTCGAATAAACATAAACATAAACATTTTTTGTAATCCATTTTTCACCCCTGTGTCAATTATCTATTGTGATCCTGGGCTCTACACACCCTCCACCAACCTGGGGAGAGCAACGGACTTGAACTCATGCTTCCTTGTGTCCTTGTGTCCAAGTCGCTCCTTTTACACCTGACAGGGGGGGGGAGTTTCCCTGGTTGGACGTAGCGCATGGAAGGAACACGTTATTCCAACCAGTTCCTTTCCCCTCCATCAGGCGCCCCGGCTGGCCACGGGGAGGCAGTTTAGAGACCAGGATTACTGCATGTTTTTTGTGAGGGTACCTAGTAGACTAGAGGCACCCGCTTTGTGGCGAGATCAAAGCGTGTTGCTAGTACGCTACTCTTCTACTCTACACTCTCTGGTCCAACCCATGTTATGCTTAGCTGTGATTGGACCATAGCAGTTTGGGGAGGGGCTTAGCTATAGGTTATGGATCCATTTGCATCCATTTTTACACTCTTGAGTTCAATTAACGTATATGTATATACACACACACGTGTACATGTATGTATGTATACTATACATACCGGTATATGGATTTACGTATATATATATATATACGTAACCACTATATATAGTATAGTGGTTTTCAGCCAGTGGTCCGGGGACCACCAGTGGGCCTTGAGTAGGTTCCAGGTGGTCCCGAGCTAAATGATGGAGAGTTTCTAACCAAATGGACCCTTATAGAACTTCATTTTACGTTCTCAAGAGTAAAATTGTTGTTACACATCTGCATTGCATAATTTAGAAGAAGTCTACTCGACACAATTCAACATTTGCCTGTTATCTCTCCGAATGGCACCAACATCAATACAGCATGGAATTGTGGACAAGATTTTGTCCACAATTCCATGCTGTATTGAACGACAACAAAATATTCGTTAGTTTTGGATCTGAGAGGCTAAATGTCATCAAATGGTGGTCCGTCCGTGGCTCAAATACCCAATAAATAATGGGCCTATGTGAAAAGGGTTGAAAACCACTGCTATAGTACAGTATATGCACATACTGTACACTCACTGTGTATATAATATACTACTAGAATTCCGCTGCCAGCCGACATTATGCTCATGTGACATAAACACATTGAACCTTGATGTGCTAAACGATCCCGAGGCCACGAATGAAGTCTCGTGAACAACAACAACAACAACAACAAAACATAACCGAGAGAGAGAGACTTCCCAAAAAACACGGCTGATGGGATTTGACATTTGCGGGCCGTTTATTCTTGGACAAAAGCTCATTTTCCTAATTAGCTGATGGCCTCTTGTGATCGGCGTGCCCTTTTCGCCCGCCGCTGATCGAGGCGGCAAGGAGGAGGTGGAGAAGGAGGAGGAGGTGGAGAAGGAGGTGGAGGAGGAGGAGGCTGCTCCCGAAGAGAGGAAGGTTACTGTGCGATCCCCACACCTCTCCTCTCCACCTCACCCACACTCCGCCGGCACGTTGCGCACCTTGTCAGTACTTGAGTGAAATAAAATAATACATTCACCGTGCATGTCCCTCCCCCCCCCCCCCCCCCCCCCCCCCCCCCACCCTCCCTCTCTCTCTCTCTCTCTCTCTCTCTCTCTCTCCCTCTCCAGCCAACTTCCATCTCTGACACGACCAGATCTGCAAGTGGATTGCTACCCAGGAATGGGCTTCCAACATACGAAGGCCCTACTAGAGAGGATACCGAGCAACACCACTGTAGCCTATTGCATCCTGTCGGTTGGGATAAACGAGAGAGGCCACGCTCCAAAACAAGCGCAGAGGGCATTGAGAGAGGCCATCGCAGCAGCACAGAACGCCTTCCCAACTGCAAGTATCCATGTCCCTTTAGTCAACTACTCAACTAATTTCTCAATAAAGGATAAGGATAACATGAGAGAGCTAAATCGCAATATTTTTACCTATAATTACCTCCCTAAATTGGATGACAGGGAGTTTAAAGTGGTTCCTGATAACGTACATTGGACAACAGAGACAGGCAAAGCAATGCTTGTAAATTGGCTTACTAGTTTAAACTTTTAGACCCCATAAACCCAGAAAGGAGGGGGGGTAAGTCAAACATAATTAATCTGTCCCATTACTTCCAGCCAGACCAACACCAGACCGAACTGCTGGAAAAGGGACTTTCCTTTGTCCCGACACTGGATATCTATAAACAACAAACCAACAGGTTAAAGAAAGACCTTTCTCAGTATCACCGCAGATTGAAACTAGCTACACACTTTGGAATGGACCAAGGAACGGAGATACTGCCTTTTCGACCAAAATCAAGCTGGGAACCGTCTGAGAATTTAATCCCAAGCAGTCTTAAACGACTGATGCAGAAGGACATGAATACGGTAACACGCATACCAGGACACATTAAGGAAAAAGATAATCTCACAATAGAACAAACCAGGGCACTTAGGGAACTAATCAACAACAAACAAATCATTATCAAACCAGCAGACAAAGGCTCCTGCATAGTAATTATGGATCGACACCAATACCTTTTAGAAGGTGAGAGACAGCTCAACAATCAGGACCATTATAGGCAATTAGACCAACCCATTTACATGCAGACAGCTACGAAGGCCATAGCCATCATAAACAGTCTTAAGGACAAAAGGCACATAAACGCCAAACAACACCAATACTTAATAGGACAGGATAGCCCACGGGCTAGGATATTTTATCTTTTACCAAAAATACACAAAAGCCCGGATTCATGGACAATACCATATGAAATTCCACCCGGGAGACCAATTGTGTCGGACTGTGGCAGCGAGACGTATCAGACAGCAGAGTTTATTGAATATTTCCTGAACCCACTGTCGATAAAACACCCCAGTTTTATAAAAGACACTTACGATTTTGTGGACAAAATTAAAGCTATTAAAGTAGGAAAGGAGGCCCTTCTATTTTCAATAGATATAGACAGCCTCTACACAAACATTGAAACAGAATCAGGACTCCAAGCAGTCAGGGAAGTCTTTAGTAAATACCCAGACACAAGTCGACCAGAGGAGGAAATACTCCAATTACTAGACTTAAATCTAACCCAGAATGATTTTTCCTTTAACAACAAATTCTATTTACAAATCAAAGGCACGGCCATGGGAAAGAGATTTGCACCATCTTATGCAAACATTTACATGAGCATATGGGAACAGACCGCACTAGAAAAATGCAGACTTAAACCGACACATTACTATAGATTTCTAGATGATATATTTGGAATATGGGAACATAGCCAAGAAGAATTCCAGGAATTTATTGATGTTTTAAATAGCCATCATAGATCCATAACGATAAAATATGTGACACACACAGAAAGGATTGACTTTCTTGATGTAACAATCTTCAAGGGCCCAAACTTTAACACAAATGGGAAACTAGACTTAAAAGTATTCTTTAAAGAAACAGACACTCACGCCCTATTACACAAAACGTCATTCCACCCGACACACTCCTACACAGGAATAGTCAAATCACAACTACTAAGATTCCATAGGATTTGCACGCAAAGAAGTGATTTCAAAATAGCTTGTAAAACTCTATTTAATGCCCTCAGACTAAGAGGATACACTAGGACCTTCCTTCGGAAAGCCCAAAAAACCTTCTTAGAAATAAAAGTGCGAGATACAGGCCCCAAATTGGCCCTGATAACCAGTTATTCAACACAGAGCACACTAGCCAACAACAGAATAAAAAGGAATTTTGAGAACCGAACAGACGATCTTCTAAAAGATTATAAAATTATATCGGCCTACAGAAAAAATAAAAACCTTAAAGATTATCTAGTACACAGCAAGCTAAAAGAAATCAACACACCAGCACGCCAGGGACCAGAATACTTCAAACCCAAACAATTAGTAAAAAATAGAACCACAAAACGCGTCTTGGAGATTAAACAACAAATAACAGCCAGAACCAGCAACTGCATTTATTTAATCACATGTGAAAAATGTGGTTTACAATATGTCGGAGAGACAGGTAAAACAATAGGTACTAGGCTGGGACGACACAGATACAATATTAACAATGCCAAAAAGACAACCACAAGATTGGTGCAACATTTTATGGCGCACGGCATTGGAGCTCTAAAATGCGCTGGACTTCAACACAATCCTAACTGGACAGTAGGACAAAGACGTTTTAATGAAAAACAGTGGATTAAGAACCTCAACACGGATTTTCCTCGAGGCTTAAACATGCCTAAAATTAGATCTTGAACACTAAAAAACTTAAACTCAGGATTAAACTGGAGAAATCTAAAAGTGATTGGATCAGACTTCCTTCGGATACATGGCGAATGCATTTATTCCTTGCATTGTGCCTACACATGTCGCGACCTGCGGTCGCGACATGTGTAGGCACAGTGCACTGAAATCTTTTAATTCCCCCCCCCCCCCCCCACCCTCCCTCTCTCTCTCTCTCTCTCTCTCTCTCTCTCTCTCTCTCTCTCTCTGTCTGTCTGTCTTGTCTTCTCTTTGCTCTCCGACGAGGAAAATGAATGCTTTTCGGGGGTACCATTCATCACCAGTTATTTCCCTCTCTCTTTGTGGTTGGCAGTAAAAAAGCACTTAAATGCACATCAACAGAATAACAGTCATTTCCATGCATGTTTGCACTCTGGTAGTTCTCATTAGCGCGGCGGCGCCTCCCCCCCCTCCCCCCCTCCCTCCCCACGGGCTCCCAGGGGCCCCGGCAGTTTAAAGAGCGCACTTTACGAGCACCGCTGGAGTCCAACCGCGCGGCCCTCGTGGTTCCATGCAGACAAGCCCTGTCTCTCATTTGGAAACTGCCAAACGATCAATTCTTAGCCTGGACGACGCAGGCACTTCCATCACCCCCTACCCCCGTCTCTCTCCCATCAGCCGGCATGCCCAAAAGCAGAATTACTCAGATTCGTGGGGTCCTCAAATAAATGAGCGTGCGTGTGTGTGCGTGCGCAAGCTTTCTGTGGAGTCTGTTTGTGTCTGTATTTTAATGTCTGTGTGGGTGTGCAAAGCTTCACACTGGATGTTTGCAAGTGTGTCGTGGGGCGGCCGGTCTGCAGTGGACAAATAACACAAGGTTTCGCTGACACCCCTGATCTATATAAAAATGTAAAAAAGGCCTATCATTTCCCCATTTCCATGTTTGGTAAACTGAGAAGAAGCCTACACTATTAGCATACCTCATTAACCAGCCTCCAAGTCTTCAGCTAAATCAAATCCACAATTTGCTCCATTATTCTATATTCTCCTTCCAATTATTTCCACGCTACTCTTTAAGGTAACCACAAATGAGCTTCGATGAGGCAAATGAGCTGAAAACAATATTGGAGGACATTGTGTGAATTTCTGTGAAATGATAGATATGTTGTCCCTTCGCTTGCAAAGGCTCTCGAGTCTCTCTGTAATCAGTGCATGAACAAGACAATTGAAGAGAGTTGTCCACGTTGGCACTACTAGTGCATTTCACCTCAGAGAAAGTTATGATGTCCATTATTCGATGCCTTCCTACAAATCCAGAATGTGAATTAAAGTGGGAGAGAATACTGTATATACTCTAGTCTAGATGGAGTGAAGTGTGACTTGGGTTTCAGATTGAAATGTGACCTCTTATCTTTCGCCCCTAATGGGACTTCAATAATCAATAGAGGGGTGTTCCACAGCGAAGGGTGCTCATGTTTTGCCATTTGAATTGACTTCAACCAATGCCCAATCACTCCATTATCCTTGGTTGAAGGTTGCAGGTTAACATAAAATGTGATTTCGTGATGCAAAAAACAGCAGATTGATGATTCACTCAGGCACGAATGCATCTTAAGCCAGGTAACCATTTCCATATTATTTAAAGAATGTCCTCATTTGTAAACCCATTGTGTAAAGGCAGAAGGCAGAGGTATATAGTGTAACATCTCTTGAATATTGAGCGCCGCTTTTTGATTAAATCCCAGCCCATTTTGTCTATTGCTCGCCATGCATAAAGACACCCATCTTTAATCTAGAGGTGCGCAAGGTGCTTGTTTAGAGGCTACAGAGCCCAC
Organism: Protomyctophum bolini; assembly: GCF_963924005.1. Classification (NCBI taxonomy): domain Eukaryota; kingdom Metazoa; phylum Chordata; class Actinopteri; order Myctophiformes; family Myctophidae; genus Protomyctophum; species Protomyctophum bolini. The sequence goes on along the minus strand of NC_137873.1, from coordinate 33,805,154 downwards.
TCTCCTCCTTGGCACATCTCACTCTCTGCAGCTGAATTAAAAGCAAGACATCCAGAAGGACTCCTGAACAATGTGACAAGACTTCACTGATGACAAGAACGGCGCTTACGCCACGGTCAACGCCCGAGTAACGGCACATCCCCGTGAGAGAGAGAGAGGGGTCTTAACCCGCCATTCCCGTTAATCTGGCCCGGCACCAATCCTACGTGAATTGGTCTTTTTTATAGAGGTTTTGATCGATCGTGTCGAGATGCTACATTAGCATTGGAGGTTGTGCCATCTAGGACTTCTCGTGCACCCGCATCCATTCTATCCGTTTCTTTCAATCGCTTTTATCTCCAATAGAGCGTCGCAGTCCCGCCCCCTTTCGACGAGGGCACCAGGAAATACTTCCCCATTCAAATTTCGGACCAAAAATATGTGTTTATTGTCATGATTTGTCAACTCGGCTGTTGGCTTTGTCCAAGGCTTACAGGTCTTTAAATAAATAATTTTTGAAATGCCTACGGGAAAAATGAAAGGAATTATTTCCTGGTGCGTCGACGTTCTGAAATGGGGCGGGACTGTGAAGCTCTAAACAGTACCTTGTCCTAAATGGCATTTCTGGTCAAAACGATGTCTATCCATACCCGAGGCGGGGTTGGCGAAAGGGCCTTTCTGTGTGGAGTTTGCATGTTCTCCCCGTGTCCCCTAGAGTAGGCTATAGTTCCAAAAATGAGCACTTCCACATTCCATTGTTAGTGTGGGAGCGTGGGAGTCAACGCTAGTGTCGGCACTCTATTACTAGATTACTCTGGGTTAGACAAACTTCTCCACCAATAGTTTTCCTATATGATAAAACATTGTTTTAAAGAATAAATGTCAATATTTTTCCAGTGCATATGGCAGGCCTTGTTGACGGATTTGGCGAGGAAAATCTATACAGTAAACTCCTTGGTTGTTCACTTATGCATTTGAAACCGCATGAGTGTACGGATGTTAATGAAATAGACGGTTCCATTTTGTGTACTATAGGATTTTTAAGAGCATATAGTAGTAGAAGGCGATGCCGACTGGAGGTCTTACCGGCGCCGCTGCTGGTGCTGGTGGTGCCGACGACGGCTTCGTTCCACTGGTCAGCGCTGGACACGGAGAAGGACCGCTGGTGCATGCCCTCCTTTATACCGCCGGCAAACACAGAGGCGCCCGACTGCAGAGACGTGCTGCTGTTGGAATGAGGAGCGCCTGCGAGAAGAAAAAAAACGTCTCGGTTAAAAACCACACATTTAGACCCGAGGACGATTCTACAAATGTCTTCTAAAGATCAGACAGTTTTCAGTTTTCAGAAAAACCTATGTTTCTGTCAGTGGTTCTCAAGGTTTTTCACGTCAAGGAAGGAGCCCAAAAATGATATGAATTTGGCCCCCTGAAAATATGTTGTTCCAGCCAGGGAGCAAAGATTTGATTTAAAAAAGTTCGCTCTGAAAGAACATATATTAAAAGATTACAAGCTCGTAGTGTGGCACTCGGTGCTGCGCTACGAGCTTGAATAGCTAAAGTATAACTTGAATAGCTAACATAATGCTTAAAATACCAAAAGGGGTTTCCGCCCCAAAAATGGGTGCAATTAGCAAATTGGACCGCGAATTGGCTCTGTACAAGTTGGGACACATTTTTGTCTCTGTCCACACCATATCTCTTCCGGAGAAAATACGCCTATTTTTGGCTAACGTTCCCCCGCCAGTATAAGACGCCTGAGGGCGGTCGCGCGCACTGGCCATATATGGAGTGTCTTGAGTGCACATGGGTGGCGTTTAAGCATCCTTAAATCGGACACACCACTGCAGCGGGTTCCAACCTAGGCCAGGGTCTTCTCAACGTTTATAGCCGGAAATGCGACACCTGATATCACAACGCGTGACCATATATGGGGACATGACGGGGAGAGTGACGGGGATTGAGGGTTATAGGTGTCAAAAAACACCAAAGTTTCATAGTCAACTACTGTGTTGGCTGATGAACCGGGTGACAAAAAGGTTCTTGATGATGATGATGACACGTCAATGACAGCATTGACTCCAGCCAGTGTAGCAAATACAATGTCACCGCCACCTTATCTGTGCACGTCGTCTTGTCTCGTTGCATGATTTCAGCACTAGCACCATCACAACACAACCCCCACACACACACACACACACACACACACACACAGCCCCTCTCTCTTTCTCTCCCTCCGCCTCTGCCTCTAATTAGCCCTTAATTAACAAGATACACTCTGTACGCTAATTATCTTGCCTCATCCCTCTGACTGCCACATCCATCTCCTCTGGCGTTCGGCGGGCGTTCTCTCCCCCAACTTCCAATCAGGCAGAAGCCGCGGACGCCCCGGCTCTCTTTACTAATTCATGGGCTAGGCGTTGCGCCGTGTGGGGTCCTTTACCCTCCTGTTCTCCGCCACTCACAACGCTCCGATGCTTCATGCGTCGCGTGATGTGTCGCGTGGCAGAAAACTAGCAGAGCTACAAGCCCCACACCGCGGTGCGGAGCGACGTGCCGTGGGCTTGTAGGTCTGCCGTTTTCCGACTGCGACGGCGATTCACAAATCAAGCTTAAAGCAGATCTCTAACTACTCTGAAGAGTCACTGGTGCCCTTCCCCATCGGTGTGCGATCACAGATTACACATCGACGGTTCATAGTAAATGTAGTTATAGTCCAATTGTTTTTTTCTTCCATGGCATAAAATACAATGAAGTCAATACAATATTGACAGAAATTAAACAAGGGGAACATACTTCCCACATATTACCCAAACCACTGAAAGCACATTGAACGTAAGATATTAAACTATGCTATACATAATTACATACGTAAATATAGCTGTAGTATTATACCCGATTGTGCTGAATATAACTTAATAAGACTATGTTTTTTTCCCCAATGGAAATATCATGAAAAATGGGAGTCGTCTTATAATCAGAGTCGTCTTATACCACACCCACACCCACACCCACACACACACACACACACACACACACACACACACACACACACAAACTAAACGAAATAAGTTTGACACCTAAAGTTTAAAACGATACCCAAAGAATTTAACACTATAAAAGTCAGATTTTCCATAACTTTTGCCTTCACATATCGGGGCCCTTTGAGTCGATAATTATTATCAGCGTGGGTCGGCGTCTGAGGTGACACTAAACAGGAACTATAATGTGTCATGTCTAAAGTAAACTGAGCGGCACGGGCTCTTGTTAGGATAATACGTCCTACTCATTATCCAGAGTAATAAGTGTATCAAATTCACATAATCATGTCTAATTAGTATCAGTAATTATCTTGTTGGGCCCGGGAATATTAATCTTCGGGTCCCAGAGGGGAGGGAGCGAGAACACAGCGAGGAGGAGAGAGAGAGCGGGGCATCATGCTGGGGAGAACAGACTAAATTAGCATGTTCAAATCAGAGAGGAGGGCAGGGGGGGTATCAACGAGACACTGTTCTTTTCAATACGTGATAGCGTTGAATGATCGGGAGAAAAGGGAAAATGTATATATATATATATACTATATACTGTATATATACATTTGAATGAATTTAATCAAAATTTCACAAAATATATATTCTTTTTTTTGTAATGCAATGGGCTCACGTTAACAACAGCAAGATTTGAACGTTTCACATTTTGGTACCATATAATGTTAAAAATGAAATGACAAACACTCCATTGTGTGTACATCCACAGTAATCCCATTAGCTACTTAAGCCCTATTAAAATTAAAATAAAAACATAAATGAAAATTAGTGAAACTTAGGGTTAAGGGTTACGTTAAAGGACATGTTCTGAGGCTTGTAAGATCTTTTTTTGTGGGGGACAAATTATATTTATTCATTTACAGAAAAAGTTGAAAATGATCATCATATACGCAATGTATCTTTGCATGCTATCAAACGCAGAGATACAACACTTGATTGAACATCACACGTCGTCTCAATGGTGGGGTGGGGGGTTACCAGACAAGTAAAAAAAGGTAACTTGGGCTGGGATATTTAAAATTCAACAATCGTGTCTAATTGTCAAATTGGATGCTGGATATCAATGAATTAAACATGGCTGTATCCATTAGCCCCCAGAGACCACTCCTGCATAAAGGGGAGGATAATGTAATTACAGTGGAGAAATAATCAGCTGGTGGCATTAGAAGAGCATTGTGCTAGCTAACCCCATCCGGACTGACTGCAGCGCACCCAGCCTTCTCTCATCTCTCCATGCAGGAGAAAAGAACAAGGACAGAAAGTGTCTACAGGATGAGACTTCTGTTGTACATACAACAGTGGTTCCGGGGAGGCGGGTCCGGGGACCCCCAGGGGTCCTTGAGGGAGTTCCAGGGGGTCCCCAGCTAAATGATAGTTGAAAAACCAAATGGACCCTTATGGGTCTGTAACTCAAGAGTGTAGAAATGGAACCAAATGGACCCGTTAGGGTTTGTACACTCTCAGAGTTACATTAACTTTGATTTTACGATATACATTGGGGGTCCCGGAGATAGAAATGCCATTAAATGGGGGACCGTAGCCTAATTCAGGTCAAACCAGGGGCTCTTGAAATGAAAATGGTTGAAAATCACTGCTAGAGCCATAAAAATCTTCTGTTATGGGGGGTCTAGCCACAATTTGCAACTTTTTTAAATAATATAATGGGATGAATCTAGAGTAATCTAGAGAATCTAGAGTACGCTCCATTGACTCCCCATTCATCCAATTTGCTTTTGCGAACTGCTTGTATTAAACGACGTTAGACTCACCAACATTGCAGCTCTAGGCCAAGCTTGAACTATCCTCTTTCAATCTGCCAAGCGTTTGTTTCATAAAAATCCACCGTAGACATGTTATGAGCTACTTTCTGTCAAGACATTCTCTGCAGGTGATTGACTTCGACGAGTGCTTCCAAACTCCAACACTTACAAAAATAATCACCTGCAGATCATTTCTTGACAGAAAGTAGCTCATAACATGTCTACAGTGGATTTTTATGAAACAAACGCTTGGCAGATTGAAAGAGGATAATTCAAGCTGCAATGTTGGTGAGTTTAACGTTGTTTAATACAAGCAGATCACAAAAGCAAATTGGATGAATGGGGAGTCAATGGAGGGTATTGCAACTCTAGATTCACCCCATTATAAAACAAATCTAGAGTTGCAAATTGCGGCTAGAAGGGGTTCCTTGGCATATATTTTCTAATGGGCTAATGAGTATCATTTTGGGGGTCCTTGACATGAAAAGGTTTGAGAACCACATCATCGACCTAACTCCCTTGGCTGGTACTTCTGCGTCGACACTTTCAGAAGTCCTTCTTGCCCAGCGTAGACTGCACCAAAGCAGGAAGGTTAGAGCAAAGATTCTTAATAGAGAAGATACAGCATTCCAAGCCTTGCCAGTGGTATGAAATGGTGTACATTTCCGGTCTCCTACACTTTGTCATTAGATCTCGCAAACAGCTATAGATATCGTCCGAGCGTGTTCCTAACGCAAACAAGTCTCGAACGAAGATACTCTTTGTCTATGATTCGATTTAGACCAAGCCCCCCCCCCAAGAGCGTCTTGGTCACTCTAATGGCCAAAGCTGGAACTGCATGCGGGCGTTTTTTTTTGCCCATGCATGTAGCACGCTTTCCCCACTGATTCTGCCAAGCCCGTTCCCTTGGCTGTGGTTTGTTTCGCTAGAGAGCAGGTGGGGACAGTGGGAATCTTGTTAAACCCTGCGCAGCTGGGGTTTAACGAGAAAATGCAGAAGTGGAACATGTTCAAGTTCAGGGTCCTTCAAAGTAAACGCCTCTGAGCGACTTCCATTGAAATGAATAGTGGGGGGCGGGGCAGTCTGCCTTCTAGTTTATTATAGAACTCTATGCTCTATAGATTGACTGAATCAAATCATGAACGTCATAGACTCTCTAGTCTCTAGTCCTACACAGGCTGACTGCATCAAAACATTAATGTTATATACTTTAGTCTAGTCCTACACAGGCTGACTGCATCAAAACATTAATGTTATATACTTTAGTCTAGTCCTACACAGGCTGACTGCATCAAAACATTAATGTTATATACTTTAGTCTAGTCCTACACAGGCTGACTGCATCAAAACATTAATGTTATATACTTTAGTCTAGTCCTACACAGGCTGACTGCATCAAAACATTAATGTTATATACTTTAGTCTAGTCCTACACAGGCTGACTGCATCAAAACATTAATGTTATATACTTTAGTCTAGTCCTACACAGGCTGACTGCATCAAAACATTAATGTTATATACTTTAGTCTAGTCCTACACAGGCTGACTGCATCAAAACATTAATGTTATATACTTTAGTCTAGTCCTACAGTCTGACTGCATCAAAACATTAATGTTATATACTTTAGTCTAGTCCTACACAGGCTGACTGCATCAAAACATTAATGTTATATACTTTAGTCTAGTCCTACACAGGCTGACTGCATCAAAACATTCATGTTATATACTTTAGTCCTACACAGGCTGACTGCCTCAAAACATAAAGGGCCCTATTTTCGTCAGTGTTGACCCCCTTATCCCTTAAACTTCTTTGCCTTTTCTTTTTTTTCCTTTTTCTTTTTTACAATTTTGATAAACATTAAAGTTGTTCAACTATAGCCGATCTACATCAACACGTTGTGAGCTTGTAGATTGGCTATTTGAACTAGTTAACAAGGCAAAGAAGTTTTTAGGGACAAGGAATTTAGCACTGATGAAAATGGGGCCCAGTGTATAGACTTTAATCCAATACAGGCTGACTGCACCAAAACAAAGTTTATATAGGCTCTAGAGTCTAGACCCATCCAGCCTGACTGTGCCAAAGCACAATGTCACAGGATAACAGTTCTGGACAGTCAGCATTAGACTGTTGCTATACTGTGTAGAAAACAGTCTAGCGATTCTCAACCTTTTTAATTCCAACAACGCCAGTGTAATATGCATTAGGGCAAGGACCACCCATTTCATATGATTTTTGTTTCCCCAAACTGCTATGGTCCAATCACAGCTAAGGCAATTAAGCATAACATGGGTTAGACAAACTTCTCCACCGATAGTTATCCTAAAACATTGTTTTAAAAAAAAAATGCCACACACATATTTTTCCAGTGCATATGGCAGCCCTTGTTGACGGATTTGGAAGAGATTTTGAAGGTTTCCAAAAATGAACCAGTATTTTAATGTGTAAAATCCATGATATTTACATTGGAATGAATGAGCCCGGTTGGAGAGTGTCCAAGTGGGAGTGTCTAAGTGTTAGAGGGCGGGGCTTAGCTAAAGGTGAATTCAATCAATGGCCCAAACCACACCAATGGGTCGTCATGCAACCCCTTGCAACAAGACCCCAGTGAGTCTACACCAGTGGTTCCCAAACCTTTTCATGTCAAGGACCCCCAAATTGACACTAATCAGCCCACGGACCCCCATTTGAAAATATATGCCATGCAGGGACCCCCTAAGAGAAGATTCTTACGGCTCTAGCACTGATCCTCAACCCGTTTAATTTCAAGGACCGCCCCAGTTTGACATGCATTAGTCTACGGACCCCCATTTATTAATGACATATCTATCTCTGGGACCCCCAATTTATATTGTAAAATCAATATGAATTTAACTCTGAGAGCGTACAAATGGCGAGTCCATTTGGTTCCATTTGTACACTCTCAGAGTTAGAGTTATACTATTGTTTCCTAATAATTGCCATTAACACTCAACCCAATGGAAATCCATATAGTTCTGTAAAGAAATTGCATACGCATAAAAAACCCATAAAGAAAAAAAAATAACATGCACATACGTTTCTATGAGGTCAACATACAAAGCACCACAGACAGCACAGTGTTCATTTGATCACTGTCACCGTTGCAGAATATAGGATATATTTGGTGAACCTTAATTGCTTGAGCCCCCCCCCCCCCCCCTCCTATGCACAGACATTCAGCAGGAATACCAAACGAGTCTCCCCTTTACCAACTCGCCCTACCAACAGTCATTACATGCGAATCCCTAGACTCCTTCAAAACAGCTCTCAGAAGGGCACCTACGGACGGCTGCAATTAGAAACTGGCCCCCGTAAAATCTGAATCCCCCCCCCCCACCCCTTTTCCCCCCTCACTGTATATGTTTATTTTCCCTTTTTTACCTCCTATGATGATTTCCTGTTTTGACAATATAGTTGTGTATATTCGTATGTCTCTAAATGTTATGATGAATTGAAAACGGTGGGCCCTATTGTAAACAAGTGTAATGTTTCATGGTGTCGTCCACGCACAGTTAACAGTTTTTGTATCGAGTTGTACTTGAAATGTACTGAAATTCTGCAAACTGTTAATAAATCAATCAATCAATCTGCAGCTATTTCATAGTTTTACTGAGATTAATCTCAGTAAAACTATGACTAACCCTATACGGAAACTTAACCCCAGTAAAACTATGCCTAACCCCAACCTTAATTCTAACCTTAACCCCAGTAAAACTATGCCTAACCCTAAACTTATTTCTAACCTTATTCTCAGTAAAAAATAAATAAAGAATGCAAGAACCGCGGCACCGAGCGGTCGGCGGAAAAATGATGGAGGGGCGAGATGGTTTAGGGGCGACCGTCCCCGATACCTTCAGCAGAATGCCTCACCAAATGCACGAACGGAGAACTCGGGAGACGACAACAGGCAAAGGCAGCTCAACACAGCCATTTACACGTCCAGATATAAGCAATTAGCACCACGGGAGAGGGGACCATTTCTGTTTCAATTAGGAAAAAAAACCCACACAGGTCTTGTTGGTCTACAAAACATGATCAATGATGTTTCTAAACTATAAATGCTCAATTAATACATTGCACTTCATCCGTTCGTGTCACATTTCGGACAGGTTGAGTTAATACAGAACAGAAGTGCTGTATAACGCTCACTGTGCAACTCTGCACACACCCAAAATATATAGAGAAAGTACAGGTCTACATACTGTATAGTATGTAGTAACAGCACACACACACACACACACACACACACACACACACACACACACACACACACACACACACACACACACACACACACACACACACACACACACACACACACACACACACACACACACACACACACACACACACACACACACACACACACACACACACACACACACACAGCGTGTTCTCTGGGCACATTCAGGGCTAGGGTGTTAAGTAGAGGCGATGGATTAGCGGGGGAGCGGCGCTGCCTCCTCTCTCCTCTCCTCATTTCTCTTTAGGCTCGGCCGTCAGCGGGCTGATGAGCCGTGGCGAGGCCTGACCCCTCCGTGGAGTTGTTGCCATTATGTACAAGTAGTGGGATAATGAAGCATTCATGCTAATGTGTGGACCCGAGCAGCACATCATCTTGCAGCTGTGGGGCCGCGGCGGTAATCCGCCGCCTTCCGCCGCCATCATCATCATATAACTACTAACGCCTAGACATGTCCTCTCCGCCCCTACTAGTTACAGCTGCTGCTACACCACCCACCCACCCCACCCCACCCGACAGCCCCCCGAAGCAGTCACTCCTCTGGGACTCGACTTTTAGTCTAAAGAGAACACGGAATCAGATATTCATAATGAAGACCCTGCATGCACGGTTGTTCTGAAAGATGGGAGTGCGGTGATTTTTTCCCCCGTTTATGTATGTGTCTCCAAGGAGTTAACGTTACTCTAAATAGAACCCCCCAGGTGTGATTGGAATATTTAAATAACATGTCGTCTTCCCTGTGTATTTTTGGTTTCTTCCAAAAACCTATGAGTCAAAAAAAGGCCAAATCAAAATGACACCGCGTTAGTGACATCACAATATCACACACTCCCCCTTTATCATACAACAACAGCTGTTGAGTGCTTCAGTTCAGGTGGATCACCACCCACCTGAAAAACAGGCATACTTAATGAACTGATGAGTGTGGCCACATTAAAAAAACATAACTTTAACACTTTCTGTAAAAATATTATAATCTTTCTCCTTATTTAGGGGGAGGGGGGGGGGGGGGGGGCACGGCACTCTCAAATTATAAACACTAGAATTTCGCCCGCCTTCGGCGGGCTCATCCCAGTGTCGTTGCAGCGCAATATGGGAAGAAGGAAATTGCGTGAGTTGACAGACTCCACTTCATGTTTCAGCTGTGTTTTTAAACTCAGTAGTGTGCCCTGCACACAGCGCACACTCGCAATTGCAGCTGGAGGGCGACGCGACACACACACACGCCCACACACACGCCCACACACACACACACACACACACACACACACACACACACACACACACACACACACACACAGAGCGATGTGTGGATAAATCAGAGATTTGGGAAATGTGTTCTGAATGGGCCTGAATATATGTGTGTAGGCTGCAACAATGATTTCATAAAGTGTAGTTTAGTTTTGAACAGGCAACTAATGTAGTGATACACACACACACACACACACACACACAGAGCGATGTGTGGATAAATCACTGAGATTTGGGAAATGCGCACGCAAGCACAGAATGCACGGCGTTACAGGATTATATAGGTCACCCGTTTTGGTGTGACACACACGGCTTCCACATTTCGCTTCATACTGGGTGAAAGTGTCCTTCCAAAAATTATTTTGTCGCTCGAAATTCTTATTCACAATGACATTGAGTTGAGGTGTTGTTTTTAGGGTAATTGTTGCATAAGCGCTATTTCGCACTGGAGTCCCGTGAGGCGGGCAATCTCACTCCCCTCCCCTGTGTCTGAAGCAGCTAGCATGGAAGCTATATGGAACCTTTCCCTCCGAGTGCACACAACCATGCCGTTATCCACGCGTCCATCCGATAGCTTTTAATGTAAATGTCCCATCCACTGAGCAAAAGCGATATAAGCGCCTTATTCATTCATTCGATTCATTTGGGTGTGTGACATGTGTGGGGCTGTGCAGTGCTGTGGGCTTTCGGACGGAGCTGCTGTTCGAGTCGCTGAAAGGGGGAGGGGACTTGGGATGGCAGTGTAGAGTAGGCACGACATTGAGGGGTAGAAACCATCCCGGTCGCGTGGTTCATCTAACGCGTGTGTCACTGTGAAGGACTGGCCCCATTAAGTGAACGTAGTTGGCGACACAGGAGCAGTGAAAGGGGGAGGGGCCTTCGGATGGCAGTGTAGAGTAGGCACGACATTGAGGGGTAGAAACCATCCCGGTCGCGTGGTTGATCTAACGCGTGTGTCACTGTGAAGGACTGGCCCCATTAAGTGAACGTAGTTGGCGTAGTAGACGCCAACATGACGATTCTGACGTAGGCTGTAGAGGTTGAGCAACAATAGCGTGTTTCAGAAAAGTAATATTTAAACAGTAAATAAGACATTTTTGGCGAATGCAATGTAGTCTATATGTTTTCTGGGAGTGTGGCGAATTTATTTTGCATATAGAGATGTCTGGTAAAAGTGTGGTTGGGTCGGAGAAAGCTGTTGGATAAACGGCCATGTGCTTATGTACCCCTGTCTATTAGGGTAGCAGGATATATATTCCTGAACATGGACAGTTAGGCCAGACACGTTTTGCAGGCCTTAATAGGGGCCATTTCTCTGCGGTGGGCAGTGGCAGAGGCTGGTGGTCAGTCAGTGGGTATAAGAGTCTACGGGTCATAATGTCCAGGATGTTGCAGCTGTATAGGGGAAGGCTGTGTCGCAAGAATAATATCTGTGAGAAATGGGGAGGCTTCCTGAAAGTCCTCGACAGGATTGATTAAAACTGATTGGGCCCATTAATACTTTGATACAATGTATGTGTCGTCGGTGACACAGCGGAATGCATGTTAACAGGCGGGGGGGGGGGGGGGGGGGGGGGGGATCATATTTAAAAGACGGTTCCGCTCGCTCTGCAACCCGCCGAAGGAATTAAACCCGGCCGCCCGGGACGCAAGCAAGCACATGCGTTCTCTCATTTACTCCCTGTCTCTCTCTTCTCCTCGTCCTCTCCTCTCCATCTAAACCCCCCTCCCTCCCCTCCCCTCCCCTCCCTCCCTCCCTACTCTCTCCCCCATGCCTCCATCTGCGCTTACTCATCTCCCTGTGATTATAAAGGTCTTTAGATCTAAGGAATGAATGAATTACCAAAGGCAAAGACAAGGCTTGTGTGATTCGGACGCCCGTGAATGAAAAATTACCCCTTTGTTCCCCTCCATCAATTGCATGTCTAATGAAATCAAAATCCCCGATCGCATAATCAGGGGAAGGGTCCTCCACCAGGAGAGACCCCCCTCTCCCCCCACCAAGTGTGATTTGTAACCTTTCTTTTTGCTAAATGGAGATCAAGGCAAATCTTCCTGCCATTGTTTCCCCCCCCGATGTACAAATGGTGGAAATGAGAGACACCAGCTCGAGGGATACTCGAGGGAGAAGAACTGTGTCTTATAGCACTCAAAGTAGCAGGACATGAAGGCTCCCTCGTCGACAAAGTCAGACCTATTGCGATAATGAGAATTCTAACTAAAAATAATCAAATCAGCCCTTAACCCATTTTGGCCTGACGTCGGAATTTAATTTATTTTTCTAAAATACCTATGTTTCTGTATCATCAGTGGTGGTCAATATTTCATGTCAAGGACCCCAAAAATTATCTGCGTTTGGCCACCGACCCCCATCTGAAAATATGTTGATCCGGGAACCCCTCAGAAGCAAAGATTTTAGTTAAAAACTCGCTCTGTAACAATATATATTCAGGTACATTTTCACGATTAAAAATCATTTCCAGACCTACAAGTTCGAGCTTGTAGATCTGCTATTTTTCAATAGCTAAATTCTAACAATGTTTAAAACACCAAAAGGGTTTCCTGCCCAAAATGGGTTAAAAGAAATAGTGTTGTTTCCTCTCCAAAACTGATGTGGCCTCTTTTCCATGCAGGCCCCTCAGTATAGCAGGTCTTTGTCTCCCCGGATGGACCGTCTGTGTCACCTCTCCTCTACCCTAGCGCTCAAGGTTAATTGTTTATGGGCTGGAACACACAACCTCCATCCTTTGTCCTCTGCTCATGTAAACTCCTAAATCTTCTCTCTCTCGTTTTTTGACTGATTAACCCATTCAAACATTGGTCGTTCCTGACGGAAGAACGCGCGACCGGTGCAAACCGACAGCCACAGTGACTTGTCCAGGCCTATATAGTGGTCAGGCCGTGCAGGTTCCCTGCCGACTCCCCTCTTTGGCATCGCACCCACTCTTGAGCAATTAGCTCCAGCCCCCGAGTGAAGGAAACGCTATGCCTGTTCCACTAGCCGACCTCTCCTCCCTCCGGGGATCACCTTGCTAATTAGTATTAATTACTCTTAATCTTAACCCCTAAATCCGGGGCTTTGGCTCTCTGAGCCTGCCACGGGCTTCGCCTCTCTCTCTCTCTCTCTCTCTCTAGAGGCTGCAGTCAGCTTGCCCACACATTGCACCGCTCTATTTATAAGCCCTGAGAGGTGCGAATCCTTGGCAAGATGTCAAGAGATGTACCTGGCCATTGTTTCTGCATGCAGCCCCACACTACACAATGGATGGGTTGAGCCCATTTATTAGGTCAGTGTTACAGCAGCAGGCAGCAAAGACCGGGACAATGCAGTGTTGTTTTTTGGGAGCAGATTTAGTCATTAGTCTCTTGAATAGTTTTCATTTAGTTTTAGTCACATTTTTTAGTCACCTGGAATGTTTTAGTGTTAGTCTAGTTTTAGTCGACTAAATATCATAAGATTTTAGTCGACTAAATCTAGTTGATTTAGTCGACTAAAATGTATTTTGGCGGGCCTTGATGCCGTCGTAATTACTTTTTTTTCACTCGCTGAAAACAGCCGATCTACAAGCCCACAACACGTCGCAAGCTTGTAGATCGGCTATTTTCAGCATGCAAACTAGTTGCAAAATGACTTACAGTACTATACTGGATCTCTTGTCCACTATAGTCCCTTCCTAACATTTTAGTCTAGTTTTTATTTGTTGACGAAATTGTAATAAAAAAAATTCATTTGCAAATACCACGTGTAATAATAACGTAAAACCTAATAGATTTCTCAAGTGCTCATTAAGTCATCATTGTGTATACTTTGCAGCAGCTCATTTACATTATTGAAAACAATAAGAAAAGGAGATAACAATTGATCTGTTGGGATTGGCTTTGTATGATTTATCCCAAAGAAAGACGATGCTTGTAGGCTACCTTTTAATGGCTCATTGGCCCTAGTGTGGGTGATTTTATTTTCTTTAAAAAGATAATACGTTATGTATTATAATTACTTCCAACTAATTATCTCCCCTCCAGGCTGGAATGTCCCGGAGAGGGGGTTATGTATTTGGTCCTGTGATTCCTGTGAGTCTTTGGTGTGAAACTTTGCAATGCATAGGAGACCATGGAAGAACCTACACCGCAATTTGCAACTCTTGAATAGTAGGTTGTACAAACAAAAACGTTTTCACTTTTTGCTATAGGCTACTACGCTTAGGCTACTACTACTACTACTCTTTTCATATTCACTCATCTATAGGCCTATATGCTTAATTCTTAATTCTCTTAATTCCACACCTTTTTGCGTTTGCCATTTCGGTATATAAGTCATCGCGTTCATTGGCTGAAACGGGTCACGTGGCAGATGTGGTGTCGTCACACATATCGTCACGCGGAACGACAGTTAGCCAACATGGCTAATAGAAAGCTAATCATTTCCCATTTCCCATCTTTTTGTAGTCACTCTCGGTAATGTCCGTGTTCCATTACTTCGCAAGCCGCGTTGCGTTAATATTTCCAAAATGTTTGTGTCATGTACATCCCAAACAATCAATTATTAACCACGTTATGGTCTTAAAATCACTTTATAAAAAGGTGGGCTCATAGGTTGGTAAACCAATAGGAGGTCTACGTCGGTATCCAGTGCTAGTTTGTTTCCGCCCCTCTATGACCACAGGGCTCTTAAAGGCTAGTGTGGGTGTGTCTCAGATGTGCGGGCCTAGTCAACTCTATATATACACACGATACGATTACCTTCAATCTTTGCAGCAGGGGCCAATTGTGCAAAGATATGCCACAAATAATGAACATCCAATCAGTCCCAAATTATAATCACATGGGGGGGAGGGGCCTTGAACATTGCATAAAAATAAGTGCTTTCAATTAAATAATCACACCCGTGTGAAGTGAGGGAGGCGCTCTTAACATCATACATCTTCATCATGTATGATGATATTGTCAAAGGGAATGTAATCTTTGTGTTAGGTCAAAATAGCCCATTTGCTCGTCTACATATGATTCTCCATTCATTGTCAATGGCATTTTGTCAAGTAACTAAAGTAATATATTACTTTCAGTAATATGACTTTTTTCCAGTAACTAGTAACGTAACTAGTTACTTTAATTTTTTTTTAAATAATTTCCTTTTTCCAAAAGTAACTAGTTACTATTTCCACGAGCCTTGGTGGTACTGTGGGTTTGAGAGTGTTTATTTATAATAATGGTACTGGGTTGGGGTCGAGTTGCTTTGCAGGCTGCTGATCCGGTCTAGATCTAGGCTGCTAATGTTGAAAATGCAAGGTAAGGCTTTTGGGGACATAATCGGGGGCGAGGAAAAAAAGTAATAAGTAAATTAATAAGTAACTAGTTACTTTTGGCAGGGAGTACAACGTTAAGTAACTATATAACTTTTTTTTTAAGTAATAAGTAATAATATTATTGTTTAAGAGTAACTTTGACAACGCAAAATAGACACTATGCCGATTTGCTCAGAGACTATGATGTAACATTCTCCATTCATTGTCAATGGGAATGTAATGTTTGTGTAGGACGGAAATCTACACTAAATGCTGAATATAGGAGGGCTAGCGCCCCTCAAAAATACGATTGGGTACAAATGCTCGTGTGTCGAGTGTCAAAAAATGTCAGTCAGTCAGTCAGTCTGTAATTAGACAATACATTGTCTCTCTCTTACAAACCATGCCATATAACGCAACATGCCAAATTTGTATTACATGTGGAGGGGCACCTCCAAAAACGCATTTACTTCTGCAAAAGCTCTATATACTGTTAAAAAAAATATGTTCTTGACATGAAGCCACAGGGTCCCAAAATGCATAAACAAGAATGATACACTGACGTGATACACTCCATGTTGGTGTGAAGAGTTGAGAATAATTGTGTGATCACCTAACCACCGAAAGTCCAGACTATGTATGAGCCTTTACGGGTCCATTTTGTTCCATTTTGTATTTTACTGTGGACTAAAGACGCAGTGTCATGGAGGTGAACTCGGACGTCTCACCTGTGGCGCCTACGCCCAGCTGCAACGTGCTGCGGTCCTTGGTCAGACCGTTGGTTTTGGGACTGGCGGTCGGAGCGACGGTGGCCACCGCTCGGGGCGGCCGCTTCCCCGGAACCTTGACCGTTGTCCTGAGCAGGTCGATCTCCTTCCCATGCACGTTCTGCATGTAGTCCTGGAACACATTACAGCGGTGGTGTCAACCCATTTGCATGTCAAGTATTTATTGGGCATCTTAAGCCATGGAAACCACCGTTGAGATTTTAGCCTCTCAGACCCAAAATGTGGAATATTTGGTTGTTGTTGTTGGGACAAGATTCTGTCCACAATTCCATGCTGTACTGATGAGGCAATCGTTGAATTGTGTAGACTTCGTTAAATTAAGTAACACAGATGTTCAACACAACGGCATATTTCAAACTATAGGCGCTAGTGTGCCAGCAGGTGTGTCAGATTTTACTCTGACATACTGTATCTAAAAAGGATAACTTCTGGGTATGATGATTATGCCACGCGCATACCCTTTATAGTGTTCACAATGATTTAACTCTTGAGAGCGTAAAGTGAAACGAAATCAGATTCATTTTACGCTCTCAAGAGTTAAAGATCTAGAAGAGTCCATTTGGTTACCAACTCTCCATTTAACTGGGGACCACCTGGAACCTCCTCAAGGACCACTGGTGGTCCCCGGACCACTGGTTGAAAACCACTGCATTAGAACATAAAATCCATTAGCATGACAAACGGGTATGTCTAGCTCAAAGTTCCACGCAGAACTGAGCGATTCAGGCAACGCAAATAATGTGCTTGGGGTTCTCGTCGATTTCAATAATATTTGCGCGTGCGCTTGCGCACGCACACACACACACACACACACAATCTGCATCTTCACCCAAATGATTAAACCAAGTATAATCTCAATCGTGCAAGCCACGGACAACGGTTCGGTTCTCCATTCCCAATTTCCCCCACACAAAAGTAAACGGATGGGTGTTTGCGACAGTGGAAAAGTGGACCATAGAGCCATTACACATTCACCTGTGCCCACGCCAGCCCCTTCCAGCACGGAGGCGGGGATGCGTCGATGCGAGGCGTAATGAATGCAAACGGTCTCATTCTCCCTCGATTTGGCCGTTTGATTCGGCTTTAAGTGACACTCGCCACCAAATGTGGGAAGCCAGGGTTGAAAATCGTCGGGCTCAGCAGAAAATAAAAAAGGCCCAGAAAAAGAGAGGAGCTCGGCCTTGGCCGTCCCCTCGCCGGGCTCCTCTCTTTATTACCACGTCGTAAAGCACTCATTTTCTTTCCCGAGCCTCCTCGCTAATTACCCAGTGAGCGCTCTCATTTCATTTTATTGCGGGAATTAACAGCCAGATCGAAGCGTGCAAAGCTATTAAGATGTGTGATTAAGCCACATTCAATTAGTTTCTACAAACAATTTAATTGATGTAGCTGATAGAATTAACAGAAGGTGATTGTGTGGATGGCTTGGCTGACTGCGAAATTAAAGGTTCCTCTCTCTCTCTCTCTCCCCTCCCTCCCTCCCTCCCCTCTTTTCCATCTCCCCCCCCCCCCCCCTCCCCCCTCCCTTTTTTCCCTGTACTCCCTCTCTGCTTCGCTGCTCCGAATGAGTCTGAGCGGCTGCGGAGCCCCTAATGTAACCGTCGCTCCCATATCGCACCTCCCCGAGTAAAGACGGCAGACGCGAGACGCTCAACCACTCATAGATCGCCCTGATGACCCTGTAACAGCTGTAAATGATCAAGAGATAGCACCCGTCCGGTCAATTATACATACATCACCGCTGCGCTACGCCGCACTGCTAATAACGGCCCCAGTAAATTAAACCACTAACGCACTGTCAATACAACAAGGCCGTAATATACTACTAAGCTTGGCATAAAAGCGTGTTGGGGGTCGGGGGGGGTCGACAACGTGAACCCATGTCGCGCTAAAGACGTAATTGGAACGACGAACCCGATAGCAATTTCCAGGATACCTTGGTTGAGATTACAAATGACAGTACCCAACGTTCCCAACTAGTATATGTATGTCATTAACCGTGTTACTGAATTGTGTTTTAAGGCAGAGACTGGAACCATAAGCTAAAAAGGTTGGATAGGACGAGTGAGAGAGTGACGGAGAAAGATTAAAAGGATTCGGAGAAAAGATGGACAGGGCATGTGAGAGTGTGTGTGTGTGGGGGGGGGGGGGTGGTGGTGGGGAGACAGGGTCCTCCTGTCTGAGCTGCTGCCAAGCCAGCCGAGTGTTTAAGAGGTATTAGAGGCCCAGCGGGACTCTGACAGAGATGGATTGTGGGAGGCTGGTCGGGCCGAGCCGCCACGCGGTGAGAGCCGTTATAAATACAAGCCAGCGTGGCGTCTGGGCGCGGCGGGCACCGCAGCAGCACAGCCATGTCTCCATTATAGCCCCGGCATCATCCAGGCGCACCACGTGGGACAGCGGTGGCCGGGTAAAGGCCTTCCTATCGCTGTCGTTTCTGTCGACTAAAACTTAAGACGAAAAGATGTTCGTCGACTGCCTTTTTTTCCACTGACGAAAACTAAACGGAAACTAAATGAAAACTATATGCTATGATGACTAAAACTATGAGACTAAGGGCTGTATTTTGCGTGTCTTAAGTACCAGGTCTTATTACCTAACTAACTTGAGTAAACTAAAGACCTGGAGGCGTGATCAATGCCATTTGGCTATTCTGAGTGTCCAAAGAGCATTGACCACGCCTCCAGGTCTTTAGTTTACTCAAGTTAGGTAATAAGACCTGGTACTTAAGACACCCAAAATACAGCCCTAAATGTACTGACAATTTCGTCAACAAATAAAAATCACACCCGTGTGAACTGAGTGGTGCAACTCCCCTCTCTCCCCCCTCCCTCTCTCTCTCTCTCTCTCTCTCATTAGCAGCAACAGTGCAGCACTATCTCTCTCTCTCTCTCTCTGATTCTACCCCTACTGGTGCTCATAGTCATACTGGTGCTCATAGTCACATAGGTGGGTTAACGTCAAATAGGTAGTCACATATATGGACACGGACATTGCTGTTCCTTGGAGTGGTTGCACCACTAAAAAAAAACTAGACCAGAATGTTAGGAAGGGAGCAGTGGTCAAGAGATCCACTACAAGTCATTTTACACATGGCTATTATTATTATTTCTTTTTCCTAGACTTTTGCATGTATGTTTTAATATTATTATTGCTGCTACGATGTCTGAGGAACCAGAACAAAAAGGACTTTACTCTAATCCGATTCACAAGACGTACAGTAAAGAAACCTTGGGCTTTACTAGCTCAACACAAAGAATGGTAAAAATGGCATTTGCATCCAGAGAATTCAGCCGAGTAGGCGAAATACATTGAAATTGGTACATGTGTCACCCCACATATAGTACTCCAGACTGTAGCAAGTGCTTACAGGTAATGGGAAGAGAAGTGGTGAGACTCACGTGTAAACTGGGGTGGTAGGTGAGGAGGCCATTATCGCACAGTGTCACATATTTCTTCTTCCACTCTTTGTTGAGCGATTTCCCACTTCTCTTCAGAAGCATTCCCTGCAAGAAACAAACCACACAGGGAGCATTTTACGGTGAGATTCCGCGTGTTAAATCATCACAGAGTAATTCTACTCAAAGTTAACCGACACCCAATGTACAGTAATCCAAGAATCTGAATTGGAATCACATGTCATGCATGTAGAGGAATGACTCTCATAAATGCATATATAGATATAGAATTAAAGAAAGACCCAGGTACAGTATATTTAAAATAAACAAATAAAACAATTTGAATAGTTCAGCGTACACAGTGAAATCAGAAATGTGTTTATGACTCTGAGAGTGTACACATTTAACATGTGTGTTTGCAACTTGAACCATTCAACGCTTGGCCAGTTCGCTGTGTGTGTGAAACCGTATCCATTCACAAAAGAGAAGACAATCCAATGATCAGACCACCTCCCTGCATTCATACACATAACACAGGCGAACTCTGGAGGACCTCTCAATCCTGGGATTAGAGAGTGTGATCTCCGTTCTTCAAAAGCTCACTCAACGCTTCTCTTCTATTCCACCCATTATCTTCGGGGGCATTTAAGGCTTCAAATGATCCCTTATCTGCTGGGTAAATCCACCGGTAAACAAAACTTGGCTGGAGGTGACCTAAACGCTGAGTGCAGGGGAAGGGAGGTTTGCTAGGGTTAAGGACTGAGGAGGGGCCCCGCTTAATTAGGGGATTAGGGGGGTGTTTGTACTTTTTACAGCCTGTGTGTGTGTGTGTGTGTGTGTGTGTGTGTGTGTGTGTGTGTGTGTGTGTAAGGAAAAAGAGAGGGCTTGGGGGGGGGGGCACTGAACTGTTTTTCTAACCTGCAGAGGTATAATCCTGATTAACACATCAGGAACAGCTGACCTCCGGTGAACTGGGCACCAGGCTGTTTGTCGACAATCATCCTAATCCTCTGCAGCCCTGCTTGATCTAAGGAGCTGACTGCTGACTCTGGGCCACATGCTAAGTGTAGTATAGGCTCTGCTATTATCCTGTCCCCTTGTTGCCAACTTTAGCCCATCAAGAATTTAAGATTTTTTCAAAGATAGCAGATATACAAACTGTGAGCTTGTTACTGTATATTATCAGCTATTTCTGAATAGCCAACGCAAAAATCTAAAATGGCACAAATGCTTTCCCCGGTTTTAACAGGTTAATCCAATATTCTTCATCATATGACAACTAGTGAAAATAGGCCAATTTACAAGCTCACAACATAAATCTCATTTCTGGATAAAACTCCAGGATTTATTTATTTTATTTCCCCCCCCCCCAGAATAAAATGTATTACTGTGGGAAAAGCCAATAATCCATTGATAATATGTTGCCACAGATGGGAAGCAACATTTTCTAAGTACTTAATGCCAGAGCCTGCCAACTGAGGATTTGTATAAGTATTGAACAAATAACGTACAATTTGTTGAGCTTCAAAACAGATGAGTGACTAAGTAATGAGGCATACAATAATATTAGAATTATGTTGGTATTTAACAATTAATCTCAGTAAAAAACAGGGCTAATTCCTTCTCAAATATTGAGCAGTACATATTGATTCTTCAGGGAAAACATTTATAAACCTTTTTTTTTTGGTTTATTTAATCGAATGCTGCCAACCACCAATAATGTGCACAATGTGGTCAATAAAACAAACTGTAAACACATTTTAATGGCTTTGTAATCATACAAAGCAAATGATCCAGTTACAAGGCCTCTGGCGACTGTGGAATACATGTTTTACAAGCAAAATATGATGCTCGTCTTGTTGCCTACATCAATCTATACATCCAATCAGTGTGGTGGGGCTTCATAAATTCATCAATGCTCTGAAGATCAATATGTATTCTCAGACGATACGATACATGTAAAATCTCTTGGTCAGCACATTATTTAATTTAGATGTTGGCCTAGTAGAAATGCAATAAATCTCAAAATGGTGTCTCTTCTGGTAATTGTAAAACGTGTACGATAATTTGAAGGTAATTTATTAAACGAGGAAACCTAAAAGGAACCGAGCACATTAAAATGCACAGCTAGTTTATCAATTTGTAACTCGTAGTGTACAGATGTATCCTTGATCGATCAATTGATTCAATTTCAACATTCTCAGATTTAAATTGACAATGGGCATTTTGTAGGTACAGTGCCGTATCGCACACACACACACACACACACACACACACACACACACACACACACACACACACACAGAGAGAGAGAGAGAGAGATCTCCATGTTCAGTCTGTGCGACATAAGGAGCCAGGCCGGTCGCCTGTGTCCAGACAATTGTCATATCTACACAAGAGGAGATTCTATTGTCTTGGCAGCCAGAAAAAAAGCTGCATCCTGCCAGCGTGGCTGAGTGATAGGCCAGTCTTTTGTGATGGTCCACAGAACTAGAGGGGGGGGGTGTAGAGAGGAGCCCAGTTTCTCAGTACCGAGTGCATTGTTGCCCTCACTTACCATTTTCACAGGCGGGAGGGAGGGGGCTGGAGCAGGGAGGGGTAATTTGCCCAATGAGTGGTGTGTGTGTGTGTGTGTGTGGCGTGCGTGTGTGTGTGTGGGTGTTTGTGTGTGTTTCGGGGGTGGTGGATGGGGGGGGGCGCGCTGGTAATTAAGCCCACATTGACACTTTGATCTCCTTGATTGTGCAGTTGACCGACCTGGCCATCCGCCAGTCATTCCCCCCCCATGCCCTCCTGGCTCAAGCCACCCCCACCTCCCGAAAACACAACAAAAACAAAACAAAAACAAAAAACTCCTGGGAAAAGGGGAACGGCTGTTGGCCATATCTTATTGTCAGGAGGAGTTACCCAGAAAAGCTAATAGGTCTGAATGGGAAAGCTTACTGTAAAGATGTTTACAGGGGCATTTTCTTTAGTTTGGGTTGCTTACTGACCTCCTGTTCACCCATATCCCTCGTGTCCTAATCCTATTGAAGCCTTTTCAAGCCCACAGAGACACTGCGGGGAGATCCACTGATCCTCATGACGGACAAGCACCGTTTACAGAGATGGAATGGAAATTAAATGGCTGCTTAACAGCTGGCACAAGGTTTTTATGTTAAGTTTGGTTGGTTCGTAATGAGTGATTTAAAATTCATATTATATTATTATATGCGGTATGTTTAAAAAATATAAGTTTGCATAAAATATGTTTGAAATCATATATTATGCATACCTGACAAATGTACTGTATTATACAATATAGAACAGATTAAAAAAAAAAAGAGAGTATAGCTATTAAAACCTGTGTTCAACCTGCAATTTATTTAACCAAAATCATGTCAGTTTTATCAAAATCAGGTGAGCGTAATAGCTCAATATCTAAAAAAAAAAAACATCATCTTGACCATTTCCATCATTTGCAGTTGAAGACAATAATCCAAGTTTACTGACATATTTTGATTTCTCCAATCAATTTCTATTCCTGGTCCACATTTAGAAATATTACTCAGGTTTCTTACTTACTATTCCGAATTTCCTGATTGACATAATTCTAATTCCTTTATAAGAACTGTGAGAAAATATAATACTATGTAACCATTGTAATAAATAAAACTGTATTATTCTGGTTAATGAAATGTGCAATAGTTCATTTGCAGTTGGATATGCAGAATTTTCAGACTTGACACAAAATAAAAGTATATAATATATATTACATATTAGCTACTTCACGATAACATTTTATTTGGGACGTGATCTATTCTACACATATGTATAAATATGTATAATCTTTCTGACGTTCTCCTCAAGCTCCATGCTCCCCGACATGCTTTGTGTTGTTTTATGTCGCCATCTAGTGGCGAGAACGTCACATTTTGCCCACAGACTAAATTACATCGAGCCATAATAAATACTGAATATCAATTATCGAGGATATTTACCAACACATTAGGTGTTGTGTACTTACCCATCTAAATAGGCGTGTTGTAGGGCAAAGTTTAGAAAAAAAGACACTCACCTGTTTGATTGGTATGGCCCTTCCACTGCCTATGTTGTCTGTTTTAGTGTCAACGCTCTTTGCTTGTTCACTGGCTTTTCGTGACTGCAAGAAAACAAGAGAGTCAGTCAGTAACTGAAGTGAAACATTGATGCCAATGCAGGGAGGGATGTGCAGGGTGTGTGTGTGTGTGTGTGTGTGTGCGCGTGTGTCTGTGAGTGTGTGTCTGTGAGTGTGTGTAGGTGCACAGTGCATATCAGTGTGAGAGTGGTGGTTCAGAGGGTGGCGTGCGTGTTTGTCCAAGTATAATGCAGTAACGTGGGAGACTCGACGAGTCGACATTGCAAAATAAAAAGTCTCAAAAGAAGCTCAAAAATGAAACACACGAGCAGACCAGCGGAACAAAGAGCATCAACACTGACGTGCAAGTATAGAAAAAAGAAAAAGACCAGACCAAGACCAGACTAGACACAGAAGACCATCTCAACACAGAGGAGACCAAAAAAGAAAAGACGACCACACATCGAGTCATGACTCAGCCCTGCAAACCACCTTTCCTTTGTTTCAGACCCAGAGGTCTGTTTAGTAGAACCTGAGGATAACGTTGCGCTGCTGCAACGTGCCTTTTGCATAGATGCGTTGACAAAAGAACAACAAGTTTGTATAGCACAAGTTAATTTAAGTTACAGTAATAACTGTAATAACAGGTTAAAAGGGAAAGAAGAGAAAAAAGGGGTTATTTTTTTCCATGTATTTTCTTTACAGGAAACCTTGTTAGTTATAGTTAGTGCCTTCTTGCCACCTGCAACACCTGTTGGAACATTATAAACTCCAATTCAAACATCAGACCAACATCATATCCAGTGCAAAGTGCAAACATGTGAACGTTAGTGTTAGGAACAGCAAGTAAAATAGCAGCCCCGCCTCCCAACAAAAAAAGGGAGATGCAGAGAAATAAATGTAATATATTCGTCCAAGTCCTTCGCATCTGTGGAGAGAATTGACTGACAAAATAACATGGCAGCCAAATGCATTATTTGAAGAGAATTACATCCCCCCCCCCCCCCCAACATAGATAAACCATGAGGTACAAGGGACAGACATGGGTGGTAATGGTCTCATTCACAACATGAGAATGCCCAGTCACCCATGGAGAGAGGTAGAGGCCGAGTTCAAGTAAACCAAACTCTGCTTTAAGGTTTTTATTTCCAACATTTTATTATTATTTTTTTTAAGTATAATTTTCCTTTTTTTTTCTCCTTTTTTTCTTTTTTTTTTAGCTTGTATACAGACACCATACAAAGCAAGTCACAGGTTCACTTCCAAATATTCAACAGATTGAGCCAAACATTGCAGTTCCCACAAAATATAGGATGGACAAGAAAGGCATTATTTCATATATTTTATATATGTTGTGTACTATATTTTGAATAAGTTACGATTGTAAATAAAATACAATACAAGATATACAGCAGTCTATAATTTTCAATCAGTTCATTATAGAAAAGCGATTATGCAATAGTTCATAATCTCTGTACCAAAACTAAAAAATAAATAAATAAATAACTGATGGAATATGGGGGGGAAAAATTTTAAAATAAAAAGGAAAATAAATCAACAGTAACTACATTCATAAAAGTCGGTGCAACCCAGATTCATTTGTTTATATCTCTCTTTACAATTCTTTAGTACCTCGATCGATGCCCTGCTCTGATTTTTATGAAGGCCTTCATAAAACTACCCAAATATACTCATTTCAAATGACCTTTAAATCTAGCACATATATATATACCACCTTTTGAATACTTTATCCTGGAAAATAAATCAAAATGAAATCAAAATTTGACCAAATGAATGAGGGGACAACCTACAAAAAAAAAAAAAAAAAACAATACCACAACAAGAGTGTACTTGGCACCTCTTAGTCCTCGAGTCCTCATTTATGGCAAGGGGCAAGTGTGATGTAAGAGTTTTGTCTTTTGGGTGACTGGCTAAACAGTTCCAAGAGTGACTTGACTGCACACAGATAGTTTTTTTTTTATGAGTTGTTTGAACTGTTGAGCAGAGATGGATGGGCCATTTCCAGACCAAAGAAGAGTCCCTACAGTCTGTCTCGTGTCGCAGTCGTGTGTTTGACAGTCTGCTATTGAGCCCAAACAGACAAACGTCATAATTACTGTTGCTTTTAAAAACGTCTTTTACGATCTCCATAGTGCAAGTTCTTTGCATTACCACTAAATGCAGTAGAGAGCACTATGGGTAAAGCAGCAACACGTTAGAAGTCCTCAATAATCCGCTATAATAATCTCCTATCGGGACCGGCAGAGCAGGGGGACTCTTTATCTAATGATCATGCTCTTCTAATTCGGAAGGAGTTGGAAAGCCCTTTTTGTTGAAGAAAGGTTGGAAACAGAAGCACAAATCTGCAAATATTGAGAAACATTTCAGATGGTTATTTCTTGTATGGTTTAGGGTTCGTTTCATTTGTGGAGTAAAAACTCAAGGGACAAAAAGAAAAAGGAAAAAAAAAGCGAAGTGGGCTTAAAACAACAAAACTAATATGAAATGAAGTTATAAAAACTGTCAAATGTCAGACAAGTATAAATGGATATTGATGCATATGAAAATGTAAGATGAAATGGACTTTAAGTGTGTGCTTTTTGAGACGAAAAGGGACAGACGGCCTAAAGACTTCAAGGAACCTCAGACAGATGCCAAAACCCATCTTTATGGTTACTTGATTATGGAAGCGCTAGGAAAAGATTGTGTGTTTTGTGCTGCCATCTGGTGGCAAAACATTGTTATGACACAATTTGCCTTGAGATGATCATGGCTGAGGCGAGGGAGATGAAATGAGTCAAGACAAAGAGATATAAACCATTGTATGTATTACTAAAGCTTTTAATCTTATATATATATTTAAATAAATTTCTATTGCAAAACTATTGCATCATTAAAATGTGGCTTGGCCTATATCAATTGACTGATGACAGCTAAAAAGGATTGATGTAATTGTATTACTTGTGTATGTCTGACATAATCATTTTCAAAATGGTCCAGTTCACTTTGGAGGGATTTGATTTATGTTATTCTTCCTGTATTTCAAGAGTCCCAGTGCCTGTACCATGAGGTCAGCATAATGAAGGTTGAAAATATTACTTTAAACGTGAAAAATAATTATTTTCCTCAGTTTGTTTGTTTTTAGAATTGAATAACTAGTATGCAATGATTAAAGTGAGTCAATACTGATCTATCTATCTATCAAATTCTATCTACCGATGACATTAAGGCATATTTCCCTATTTTGTAACCAGTCCTGGGACTTCCATTCACGATAATCAAAATGTACAACTTAATGAGGGCGACGAGAGCTTTTGAACAATGACCTGCCGACTATTTAAAAGAGATTCGGAAACAAAAAAATAAAAAATACGGAGGAAAAAAAACCACAAGGCGTACCAAGGATAGCCTTAAAAAAAGTTACTGGTAGGGGGGTGTGGGGGGCTGGGTTCGGCGTGTTTCCGTCGCTTTGTAAGGTGGCAAAACGTCGCCTTTTCAAGTCTTCCTCTTTCCTGTGCCCGCCACCGTGAGCTCGTCCACTGTAGAGGTGGCGCTCCGCCTCACCCACGCATCCTTAAACCCCCCCCACCCCCCCCCCACCCGGCCCCCAACCACCCCTTCCCTCTCCTGCGTCCACGACCAGCTCCCCAAACCCCCCCCACCCCCTCCCCCTCCCTCCAACCCCACTGGCTTGGCTTTTTCCGTTTTCAGAAGGTCATGAGCTGAAACTCCCTCTCGGCCTGCCAGTCCGGCACCCACAACACCGGGTAGGTGGCGTGCTTCGGCGGCATCTCCATGACGCAGACGGGCAGAGGCTTGTTGTTATGTCTCTGGTGGACATGGTTAGTCACTACCTAAGCAGGGGGAGGGTGGGGGAGGGGGGGGGGGGTGGGAGGGGGAAGGAGAGAACATGGGGAGCTAGCACACAAAACCTCTGGCACTGCTCGGAGGCGCCACGTGAAGCCCCGGGTGGCTGGCTGGCTGGGGGGGGACGTGTGGCCCACACAGTAGTGGCTGGCTGGGGGGGGGTCCACGGGGATGGAAGGGAGGAGCAGAAGATAAGAGCAGGCGTTTCTCAACGTCGGGTTGAGAACTGTGAGAGCGTACAGATGGAACCCGAGTGGGCCTTGTGAGGGTCCATGGGGTTCCACTTGTATGCTCTCAGAGTTACAGACCGTTGGTGGTCCGACATTGAGAACCAGTGTTAGACAGAGAGAGAGAGAGAGAGAGAGAGAGAGAGAGAGAGAGAGAGAGAGAGACAGCCATAGAAAGAAGAGAGGTAGGTCGGGGCAGGGAGGACAGGTGGAGGGGGGCAGGGACATGTTAAAGAGTGGGAGCGGGGAGGAGTCGGGGAAAGTGTGGGTTAAAAAGCAGAGAAGGCCGCACGGTGAAACCCTCAGTGTTAGTTGCACCCTTGAGAGTGTCAAATAACACTGACAATTTGCCCGCGTGGCGAGGAGGGAGCAGAGAGAGGAGGGGGACAGAGGGCAGAGGCTGGGTAAAAACAGAAGGGCAAGAGAGGCTACAGGTAAAAAAAATACACGGCTTGGGATAAGCTGAGGAAAGTAGAATGGTTAGTGCACGCACGTATCCTACAGGTTAAAAGCAAGGGAAGAGAACACAGGACACAGGGGGCAGAGAGCGGGTAGACAGAGGGGTTGGGATACAGTGTGTTATCTATCAGCTATAGGGCAGCGATGTAGTCGTCTTTACCAATCGATATTATTATATGGGCCTTCACTTATGCTGTAAATGGGTGCGGCGCAGGGGGCTTGGTGGGTGCAGGGTTATTATAGTCAAGTGAAAAAGACGAATTAAATAGCTCAAACTAGAATAAAAGAAAATCAAATTGAGGTAACTAACCTAAACTGTATTGTGTGCTTTCAAAACAAAATAAACAAAAAAAAAGTCTTAGTCTTGTCCTTTCTACGCTTTTCAAATTTCTATTTATTAATTTCTTACAAAATAACACAAAAACAAATGCTAAACTAAACGGAAACTAAGCCTGTTCACAAAATAAATAAAAATATTTCATACTACCAAAGCCGCTCTCAAAAACAAATAAAAACCTACTGAAATTGTACAGTGAAAAAGCTAAATAAAATGTCTATACTATAATAACCATGACTGGTTGGGGTTAAGGTAGTATCAGTTAGCGGGCAGGAACACACAGTAAAATCCTTAGGGTTCCTTTAACCAAATGCAACCAAAAGGACCCCAGAAGGTTGAGGAGGGAGGAGGGGGGGTCCGTTTGGTCAGGGACATGCAGAGTTTTAGAGGGGCAGGAGCGACGCGTTCAACGCAAAAATACCGTGTTCAAGTTCAGGAGACTTTGGTCTGCCTTCCGGCAAAGGTCAGTTGTTTTACAGACGGGGCAGGGGCTGAAGCCCCCTTTGATATCTAATGTGTGCACGTCCCTGCTGACAAGAGTGTGTTACAAATGGACCAATGGACACAGAGGATTTGACTGCGTGTCTGCGTGGTGGTGGGTAATAGTGCCAACATGCGTTAGTTAGTGGCGTGAACAACAGGTCAAGTAAAGGTGGCGCGGGGGAGGGGGGGGGGGGTCAGACTTTTTAGTGGAATGTGTCCCGGATAGGAGGAGTAGCATTGGGGAGGGAGAGCTAAATATCTAGACAGAGCAGATAAGAAGATCCAGTTGGTTAAGAAAGAGAGATGAGGAACTATGGAGGATTTGCTTCACATTGTGACTGATAAAAGGTCAAAAAAAGAAGAAGAAAAAAGCTTACTTTCTTTTCCACAGTGATTAGCTTTGATATTTTCTTTTAGAGAAAAAAAAATATGTTGTTTTGTCTGTTTTTTTCTTTCTCTTTAGGGCGTTTTCATTATTGTTTTCTTGTTCATCTGCCCGTTGCGATGCAGGTGTGTCGTGAAGCCCCAGGGTAAGAATGCTCTGCCTCTGTTTGTATGTGCGTCAAGAGAGACGGGAGGGAGGGAGGAGGGGGGGACGTGGCGTTTTCGAGCTACCTGTCTCCCTCCGGTGGCCGAGAGTCTGCATTGCAGCGCACCGTGCGTCTACCGTCCCCCCTTTAGTAGTGTGAGTGGGTGTTGCTCTGCATCAGCTGCCGCATACTTACTGTGAAAATGTTGGAGCGGCGCTTGGACTGTTTGCGGATGGGCGTGGGCGTGTTGGAGGCGGCGATGGTCTCGATGCGCATCTCACGCTGACTTATGCTGGGGGTGGAGGGGACGGAGGAGGAGTAGTCACTGAACGCACCTCCGCCGTTTGCCGCCTGGGGGGGAGAGAGAGAGAGAGAGAGAGAGAAGAGAGAGAGAGATGAAGAGGAACCCAGAGTTAGAGAGAGAGAGAGAGAGGAAGAGGAACCCAGAGTGAGAGAGAGAGAGAGAGAGAGAGTGAGTGAGTGAGTGAGTGAGTGAGTGAGAGAGAGAGAGAGAGAAGAGAGGAAGAGAAAGAGAGATGAAGAGGAACCGAGAGGAGAGAGAGAGAGAGAGAGAGAGAGACGAAGAGGAACCCAGAGAGAGAGAGACAAGAACAAAGGGAAAACAAGCAGGTCAATTTAGGATAGGTTTTATGATGTTGGAATATAAATTCTGAACTAACGTTTTTTGCAACAGCACTGCTAAATGCAAAAATAATGGGCAACCACACAACAAACCAAAGAATGTCTGCTTTTTTATTTGCATTTGATACACAGTTTCCAACCTAAACGCCACAGTTCTAGATAGAGCTATAATGATATATAGTGCGAGAAAATATGCCTGTGTATTTCTCCATGAAATGTTGATGGCGCGAAACAGTGACATCAAACGCATCGTCAAGCATTAATCTCCGCACGCTCAAAGGATATGCGAGACGAGCCCTTTTGACGGTCACCTCCACTCGTCTTACCAGTTACCACTTGAACACCCAGCACGCACACACACACACACACACACACACACACACTAGGTAGAATGGATACATTTCAAACGAAAGCACAAGTCAATACAAAACCTGCCAACTGTGTGGACGGCACCATGTTGAAGCATCGTTTACAACAACGGGGTCCAGCTGTTTTCAATTCATCATCAGATTCATCAGGGTTGTATTAGGTGTATTATTGTTGTTAGGCCCTATACATTACATTACCTGATTGATGTGGACAGAAGGAATGGTGGCAGAAGGGACTGACGAGTGGCTGGGAGAGTTAGGCAGAGACTTGCACGGCCCAATGGAGAGCTGCTGCTTTTTCCTCAGAGCCACAACCTTCTGGGCAACTGTGGGGGGGGGGAGGGGGGAGAGAGAGAGAGGGTTCAATTGCGAGTGGAAATAAATGAAAATAGCAACAAAACAAATCCTGTTTTTATTCAATATTTCATAACACATAAGGCACCATTTTCTGCCTATAATGAGCATTAACCCAAAGTATAAACTTCCAAGTCAACAGACTGAGCCGCAGGTTGTTATGAGCAACATACTGTATGGTGGTGGCTCACTCGGATCTCTCGGGAAAAAGAGAGGTACCTGCATTTCCGAGGGAAGATAATCACTACCATATACAGTCGGCAAGACGTGCCTGTCATCTCGTTGAGAGAGACCTACTGTACAGGGAGATGTTAGGCAAATGAGACTGCCACTCTCTGAGGCGACGTACTGCGGTGGATGCATCCTTTCATTTATTTCACAGCACACACACGTCACACACACACACATGCACGTACGCACAAGTGAGCGGCTGGCGGTAGGATGAGCCGAGAGGCGGCTGGAGTGTTAGGGCCTGCGTGATGTGAATCAGGAGTGGAGGTTTGGAGAGATGATTTCAAGTTACCCCGACAGCTAGGAGCTATTTCACACCTACCTATACTGCAGCACGGCCAGAGAGAGAGAGAGAGAGAGAGAGAGATAGAGAGAGAGAAAGAGAGAGAGAGAGAGAAGGCGGTGAGGGAGAAACGAGAGACAGAGAAGGGGGAGAAAGAGAGAAGAGGAAGAGAGAACAAGAGATATAACGAGAGAGAGATTAGGGAGGAGAGCGAAGAGGGAGAGAGAAGAGATAGAGATGGAGGGAGAGACGAGAGAAAGAGAAGGGGGAGAAAGAGAAGAAAAGGAAGAGAGAACGAGAGAGAGAGAGAGAGAATGAGTATTCTCCAGACAGCAAGCGCTTCTTCTTTTAATTATTTCAAATGGGTCTTCTTCAAGCGAGACGGGAAAGACAACACTCCCGCGTGTCAACAGTCAATGGGGAGCAGAACTGAGGTTGTGATGTATTCACACGTCCTTGTAAAGCAGACACACCTTGTGGTGAAACACTTCATACAGTTTGAAACACAGTTCTTCTGTTTTCAAGTGAAACGCAGCGGCGGTCCCATCACCCCAGCTGTACAATCCGGAGAAAACCAACGTTCAAGATATTAACCTCTTAAGCCGTGATTTATGCTTTCAGAAAAAAACTGTGAAAAAGGTTTGAAGATAATTTTTGTTTTTACATTTTCACAGTGTATATGTCCAGAATAGGCATGCAAAGAGACATTAAGCCCCAACAACACTTGTAAACAATATTGTTTGTGTGAAATTTCAAATTTATACTGTCTTTATTCTTGCCACAAATTTGTGTTTATTTGATATTTAACAGTAGACCTTCATCATAACAGGGCTTGCAAAATGTCCTCAGAGTACACAGACAGACTGAACCCTCTTATATAGACGGGCTATAAACTTCAGCAGGGAGCCACACCATCAAAATGAATGCATTACAAAAGATATATGCAGAGATATTTAAAAAATGATTAAGCAACAATGGTGGACATTTTTATGATCAGGCTAAAAAAAAAAAAGAGTAGCAGAGACACTGCAGATAACGCTGATCATAATAATGTGTTTGCAGACCTTTCAGCAAAATGGTCATTTCCAGTCCCTGCCTGGAACAATCTGCTTCGTCACTCCCTGCATATATGCCAGGTACGGTTAATGAATGCCCATGTGCCATTTCAGATGGATTGGTCAACCCACTGCAGAAGAAGATCACGAGGGAAACGCAGCGAAGACAAAAGAGTATTCTCAATATTCTTATAGTAGAATGTGTTGGCCAGGTATATCCTAGCACAATTCTCAACGGTAGAACAGATGAAACTTCCTTTTTGACTTGAATGCAGTGCCATTATTATTATTATTAACTTTTGGTTAACAGTTTGAGAGGTGATTATTAGTAGGATGGTTTTGTGTTGGGTTGTTTTCAGTCCAGGTGGAGAGCTGGAGGATTCTGTGAATGGGAGAAGAGGCTTGGGTGTTGGCTTCACTGCCAATCAGTTAGTAATTGATGCTCTGGTCCTTCACACCTGTGAGGAACTGATTGCCCTCACAGGATTGGTGGCTCCTCTCGTGTCCATGGCAACGCTGAGCTGGAAGGCCCAGCCCCACCACTCTAAAAGCCAGTCTGAGCCTGACCGTCGCTGGGGAAGGAGGCAATCCCCTTTCCCCCCCCCAACCCACTATTCCACCCAGTGACTTTTGACAATTTTTCAATAGCTAAAGTATAACATAATGCTTAGTTAAAACACCAAAATGGGTTCCCGTCCAGAATGGGTTAAACAAATGACCGCAGCGACTGTCACTCAATATTATTAATCTCTCAGTAGAAAAAGAGTATAACGAATTATGCTAATGACGTTTATCCACAGGGTGTCTTTTTTTTATTGATTTGATTCGGTTTCGCGCATGCATGCGCACTGCCGTTCACCCCCTTGTTTACGGGCCGACAAAAGTTGCTCATAACTAAATTCTCCAGCAAAATAAAGATTGGATTCAGAATCATGAAAACCCCCTAGTTTGACATGTCACATGCTACTGAAAGCATAAGGAACGTTTGACAATGCCATAGGATGTTAATGGTAGGGTCACAAGAAACCCCTATAAAAGAAATTCCCAAAAGTGACAGCCGGTCAGCAAGTGGATTCATGAATGTATGTACAGTGTATAGACAATATTTTAGGGACAATAAATATACCAAATTTCCCACTTTAAACAAAAGAACCCTGTCGGCTGCCGGACTAGTAGTATAGGCGGTGGCGCCTACATTAACCACTTTAAACCTTATACTTCCACTTCTATTTACTGTTTGTTTGGCTATCATGACATGCCTGTCTAATAGGGATACTACGTACTAGGGTTCCCTGTGGTTAAATCTGTGCCACCCAAAAGCAGAACTTTGTGAAACGCCCCAACAGTGTCTTTGTTTTGTGTCCTCTCACCGTCCTGGAAGACTCTCTCGACGTTCAGGCCGTAGGTGGAGCAGGTTTCGTAATATGTGGAGCGCTTCAGGTCATTCGACAGTTTTCTGGCCCGCGAGTCGTCAATCACTCTGGGGTTGGCGGCACTGATGGCGTCTAAAAAAGGACGAGGGAGTGTTCAGAAAACACGGTGTTAAGGTTTGACCGAAATGTCATGACGATTACATAATGCCAAAAGTCCCCCCCCCCCCCCCATGTAAAGCACACAGCTTTCCGACATTAGTGTTGATTTCGTCGACTACAACTAGGCGCTATGACGAAAAGTGTTCGCCGACTACCTTTTTTCACTGGGGAAAAGTGAAGAAAAAACTAAATCAAAACTAAGCTATGATGAGTAAAACTATGACTAAATATATTGACAATTTTGTCAACAAATAAAAACTAGACTAAAATCTTAGGGAGGGACTAGTGGAGAAGAGAACTAAAAGAGAAGTCATTTTATGTTTGCTTCCACTCTGGAAATAGCCGATCTACAAGCTCACATGTGGGCTTGTAGATCTGCTATTTTCAGAGTGCAAGCAAGGGTAAAAATAAGGCATTACGACGCCATCAAGGCCTGCCAAAACACATTTTAGTCAACAAAATCAACTGTACATTTAGCCCACTTAAAACGTCGATATTTAGTCGACTAAAACTAGACTAACTAACACTAAAGCATTTCAGATGACTAAAATATGACTAAAACTAAATTAAATTGTATATATAAAAAAAAAACAATACAAAAAAAAAACACAACTAAAAACTAAATCAAAATGTGACGTCCGACATTGCACAGTGACTTAATGAGACACAACACCTTGCGTTCCAACCAGGACCATTGGCACCTCAGCTGTGTTCCTGTAGCTGGAGAGGCGTAGGAAGTAGTTGTAGACGGTCTGGAAGCTGATCTCGTCCTCCAGACTGAAGACGAACACCACCGCGTCCACCCAGGCAGCGAACTGAGGAGGACGGGGACACACATGGGGGGCTTGTTTAAATAAGCCTTCATTATATCGCTGGTTCTCAACCCTTTTCATATCAAGGTCCATTATTTAGTCTGCATTTGAGCCACGGACGGACCACCATTTTGGAGATTTTGGCCCAGTGTTGTTTTCGTCGACTAAAACTATGACGAAAGATGTTTGTCGACTACCTCTTTCCACTGACAAAAACTAAACGGTAACGGTACCCGAAGGCGGGGTTGGCGAAAGGGCCTTTCTGTGTGGAGTTTGCATGTTCTCCCCGTGTCCCCTAGGGTAGGTACCCTCACAAAAAACATGCAGTAATCCTGGTCACTAAACTGCCTCCCCCTGGCCAGCCGGGGCGCCTGATGGAGGGGAAAGGAACTGGTTGGAATAACGTGTTCCTTCCACACGCTACGTCCAACCAGGGAAACTCCCCCCTGTCAGGTGTAAAGGAGCAACTTGGACACTCAGGCATGAAGGAAGCATGAGTTCAAGTCCGTGGCTCTCCCCAGGTTGGTGGAGGGTGTGTAGAGCCCAGGATCACATTAGATAATTGACACAGGGGTGAAAAATGGGTTACAAAATCGTGGGATAAAAATTAATAAAAAAAAAAACCTAAACGGAAGCAAAATGAAAACTAAGCTATGATCAATAAAACTAAGACTAAATATACTGACAATGTTGTCAACAAATAAAAACTATACTAAAATTTTAGGAAGGGACTAGTGGACAAGAGATCCAGTATAAAGCCCAACACACACCGGCTCCGTCCGACGCGGCGCTACGCCGCCTGCGGTCGCAGGCGGTGTGTGATGGGCTTTAGTCATTTGACACTTGCATGCTGAAAATAGCCGATCTACAAGCTCACAATGCGTCACGCTGTGAGCTTGTAGATCGGCTATATTCAGCTAATGTAAAAACAGTCATTACGACGGCATCAAGGTACACAACAATGTAACACTGTAACAGCCACTTCCATGGGTCGTTTTTAGACTGCACTATAGGAACGTAACAATGCTAGCCTCCTGTGTCACAGTTCTCCAATAATCAATAATGTCTGATCACACCGTGCCACCTGCCCCTCTCTTTTCATACTGGCAAAGACTGAATGTTTGACATTTGAAACCTTTGAATTATGCCATAGCTATGAAAAGGATATCGAGGCGTGAATCTAGCCAGCCAAAGCTTCTACGGAATGCAACCGTGCTATAATTCTGTTATGCTTGTCCAATTTAGTATCATTAATGAATGTGCTTACGAAATCATTGACTTAAGGGATGAACAAATAAGTCATCCTTTTAATGAATAAAGTTCACCTTTATAATTGCTCTCTGGCATGAGCACTGCTGCCTACCCCAGTGGAGTCCTTAACATTAACATGCCACACCATTTATTATTCCAAATGCATGTTAGTTAGACCTACCGCCAGAGGGGGGCAGTGTTGCAACAGCCATAGAATTAATCTCTCCTGGTAGACTACTGTAAATTGCTAGTTTCTTCAGCGGGTTTTTATCAAACACTACGATGCTGCAACACCATCCAATCCCTATCTTTTCTGCCATCCACAATCCTACAATACATTAACTTGGTAACGGAACGGAGAGAGGCGTTTCCCTTGAGTGCAAACATTGATCCTAATCACCATCGACCATGATAAAGTGGCTACGCAGAGCAGAGGTAGAACGGCGACATTGACAACAAGTAGGTGATAATGGTACCATGCCATGTCACCCTCTCCGTCACTCAGCAGTCACACACACACACACACACACACACACACACACCAGCCCCAGCTTCCACAGGGGGGAGGGGGGGGGGGGGGGGGGGTGACAAACGAACGGAGCCTCCGAGTCACAGCTTTGCTCTGCCTCCTGTGAGTGGGATTGTAAACGATGAAGGCCTGTAATTATAGGCTTCTAATTATGCAGGCGGCTGACAAACCGCAGCTCCGGCTAGTTCTCAGCGTCAAGCATAATGCAGGCACAACGTGCCTTTCCGGCCGTGGTGGTTAGGTGTCAATGCCGATTGAGCCCCAAGGCACATACCTGGGGCCATATGGATTCAGTTACTTAGTGCCGACAGTGATGAGTTTGCCCATTTTCTTTTCTCTTTTTCTCAGTACTTTACATTCTGATCAACATCTGACAGACAAAGTCACCTTGCTCATCAAATGCATCTCGGGAAGCAGCAGTTTCCCCCCCGAGAGCAGCAGCCAGTAAAATATAAATAAGCAGATAATTTTCTTCTGACGTCTGAACTGAGAACTGTATTAGTAACTAGGGTCATCCCGATACAATCACGTGATCGGAAATCGTCATTTTAAAAATGATCGGATCGGGAGCAAAGAAGAACGGGATCGGGACATCCCTAGTATCAATATTATATCCACGTCGTGGTATTAAGACTGGATATTGTCTGTGATTTTGGATATTGTACTATTGTGATATGGTTCTATAAAAAAAAACATAAATACTGGATCGGGGGGAAAACGGCATCGGCAGATCAGTCCAAATCAAATGATCGGAATCGGATCGAGAGCTAAAACAAGTGAATGTCAACATAAATCTATAACGACTTGAAAACTAAAACAGCCTTGAAGGGCTGGGGGTGTGAAGAGGTTACAAACCTGTACCATTCACGTACAAAACACAGAGGCCCTTCAAGGCAAGCAGTGCCAAGCAGTGTGAAAGCGGTAAGCACCCCCCCTCCCGGTAACACACTCTGGGCAACGTTTGTGATCGCTACGGCAGGCTTGAAGCATCCGTATGCTCTGGGGCTATTTACCCAGCGTGGAGAAGCTTGAACTAATGCGTACGGACAACAGCAACAGCATGCTCTACTAATCAGAAGAGGAGGAGGAGTTGGCAAAGCATACCTTTGTGAAATGGTGGAGCACAACCGATATCGAGGGCCCGCAAACATTTCATCCATGCTAATAGGATGATTAGGTGCCATGCCATGGTGTTGCCCACAAAAATAAAAACTACAGTTGTTCCGATACCGATACTGGTATCGGTTACTCAGGCCGATACCAGCCTCAAGTACTCGTACCCGATACTTTGAGATGAGTACCAAAACATCCAAATGACACTATAGGCTGAACGAATGCAACGGCAGTAATTACGCCCCGACGCTGCAGCAAATCGCCAAAAACAGCCGATCTACGAGCATAAATGACAACTGACAAGTGTAGGCATGACAATGAAATTAAATTGTAGAAAAAGGAGGTAAAACAAGTGGTTACTCAACAAAAATAAAAAAGTACTCGTATCGGTACTCCGTATCGGCGAGTACTAAAATTTAAATGCCTTTAAATTTTAACGTGCCGGTCCGGGGATACAAACTAGCAACCTTCCGATATCAAGACCGTTCGGCCACCGCTGCTTCAACGCACTGCTACCCTACAATAGACTTTACAGAGTAGTTTCGCCAATACGTTCTTACTGGTAAACGTCCCGTTTCAGAAATATGTGCGCACACACCTGCAACTCTGGAGGCCCTCCTTCATCTCGGATCAGAAGGAGGTAGCTCTGTCCGTCCACTACGATCTCCTTCTTGAATCGTCCACCTGAGAAAAACAGAACATTTTGACGTTTTGAGTTTGTGATGAAATCTGTATGAAACATTCTGGCTCATTTACTAGTCATCATCTGTTACCAGTGGTGGGGGGAAAAAAAGTACTCAAAAGTTTTACTTAGGTAAAAGTATCAATACTGTAATATGGAACTACTCCGTTACAAGTAGAAATGTAATTTCAAAATGTACTTGAGTAAAAGTACAAAAGTATTGGCATTCGGGTCACATGTTCTGGTCATGCCAATCTTTAGTCAGGTTTTGGGAGAAAATTTTCGAGGCGGTGTCTTATGTATGTGGTGGAACGGTGGATCCCTGCCCAGTGATTGCTGTTTTTGGGGTGTCGCCAACCGAGGAACGGCTCACGGGTCTTCAGGCAAACGCTGTGGCATTCACAACGCTTTTGGCTCGTAGATTGATACTTCGACAATGGAAGTCGGGGACACCTCCCTCATTCAAACAGTGGGTCAAAGAGGTTCTCTCCATGATTCCCCTAGAGAAACTAAGGTACAACCGTAGTGGTTCTAAAGATAGATACATTATGACTTGGACCCCTTTCATAGAGTTTGTAGAAAGTATAACTTTCACTTAAACCCATATTCCCCTGTACAATCTGATACCTCACACCAAACCTGACATTGGCCGACCTCTGGTTAGAGGCCCTCAGTAAGTAGACAGTTGGATACAGAGCAACTTACTATCTAAACTGAAAGATGGATACAATGTATGTAACCTAGATACCATACCCTGATGGAAAATACTATTTATTTTATTATTATTATTTTATTTTAATTTTATTTTTTGTTCATTAGTACTTTCAAAACTAGTTTACTAATTACTTTTACTGTCTTGTACTGTCTGTCTTTGTTTTATTTGTCTTGTTCTGACCTTGATTTGGGGGGAGGGGGGGATATTTACATGTCGGATACAACAAAATGTACACATATGTTTTTTCGTTTATTCAACAATAAAAATCAAAATAAAGTGTTAAAAAAAAAAAGTATTGGCATTCAAATGTACTAAAAGAGGGATACCACTCAGTTTCAACATTTTACTATGTCATTAACCCATTCTGGGCGGGAACCCCTTTAGGTATTAGCATTATGTTATGCTTTAGCTATTGAAAAATAGCAGATCTACAAGCTCATACCGAGTGGTGCACTACACGCTTGTAGGTCTGCTATTTTTGAAAAATCGAAGAACGACTGACATAGAAACATAGCTTTTTCAGAAAACTGGTCAGGATTTAGAAGACATTTATAGAATCGTTCCCAGGTCAAATGGGTTTTAATATACCTTAGAGTTGTTTTGTGGAAATAATTAAAAAAAAGTCCCCCCCCATTTGTCAATTCTATTAAAAAAACATTTTAATAGCATTGACAAATTGAGCCGGGATGTGCCAGTTGAACACATCACAATTCGTATCAAATCTCAGCCAGAAGCTAAGTCATAAAATCTATGTGTAAGCACGCTTCTCGGTTTAGACCCGATCAGCGAACTGTGTGAGAATCCCATTGCCAGAGAGAATCTATTTGGTCTATTTGGAGCCAATTATGTGGCCGGGAAATTGCTATTTAGTGTGCCTAATGCACAGCTGCTGAGGGAACCTGTTCCTGACACACGCCACACTAACACCCGACCCCGACATCGCTATCACCATCATAGTCGGCACGGACGTTCATCTATCTCCATCATTATCCCATTCTGACCTGAGATCAGATTCATACGAGGTTTCCACTGGACACGCACTGGTCTGATTAACCCATTCTGACCTGAGATCAGATTCTAAAAATGTCAGTCGTTCTTCGATTTTTCAAAAATAGCAGACCTACAAGCTCGTAGCACGCCACTCGGTGGCGCGCTATGAGCTTGTAGATCTGCTATTTTTCAATAGCTAAAGCATAACATGATGCTAACACCATGGGTTCCCGTTCAAAATGGGTTATACTCTACGGGCCAATTTAAAACATTTGGCTACATTAGGTCTGGCAGTAGAAATGGAAGGAGTCTTCTACAAGCTGCAATACAGCGATAAGACAATTAATTTTCATCCCACAGTTCCAAGACAGAGAGAGAGAGGGAGGGAAAAGATGTCAAAGAACTGCAGAAGAAAGTTGCCGCTAGGCAAACGTAGATGTAGTTCATGTCCGTGGGACAGTGGGAACCGTTAGCCACTCATGTCATTTTCATCTCTTATTCAGCCTCGGGTTTGGTTTATCTTTTCTTCCATCCTATTGGAATACTCGAGATATCCTTGACGCTGGCAGAGTTGGCTGCAGATAAAGTGGTGGCCAATAATGGGAATATCTCACAGTAAATTGGATTTTGCATATCATTTGAATGTTTTTTTTCCTTTTTAGATCCTGCAGAGATTAAAAATATTCAAATGAGAATAGTGAGACACGAGACCTCCGCGGGAATGAAAACATTGCCTCATGAATACACAAACATGTACTAATTCAAAAGGTGAGCTTATAATAGGCTATATCACATAAAGGATTCAGATGTCCATTAAGTACACCTGCAATCTTTATCAGATGCAGTTCTGTGGCGGATAGTAAGAAGGA
The DNA here is from genome assembly GCF_963924005.1 of Protomyctophum bolini. Taxonomy (NCBI): domain Eukaryota; kingdom Metazoa; phylum Chordata; class Actinopteri; order Myctophiformes; family Myctophidae; genus Protomyctophum; species Protomyctophum bolini. The sequence goes on along the minus strand of NC_137873.1, from coordinate 33,763,965 downwards.
TCAGAACACCTTTTTCATCACAGACTGGTATAATTGACAGTTCAAGAGGGATTTCTGCTCACTTTGCAGTTCGTCTCATGGAAGAGTTATATGTGAGGGTTTATACAGTGATTTGTCTCCATAATCTGGAACAGGAAGGCCAGTGTTCTCTGCGTCAGCAGTCTGTACAGATCCACTTTAGCCACCTTGTTAACTCCACTTTAGCCCACTTGGCAAACAGGGGATTCTCGGAGAAAGAAAGAGAGAAGAGACCCACAGAACTCCGGCGAAGTTTCCTTCTATGTAACTAGAATTTGGAGATTTTTATACGTTTTCTGAAAAACCCATATTTTCTGAAACGGTTTTCTGTAACTGTGTTTCTATGTGTCAGTCGTTTTCGTGTATTGGCTCCTATTCCTAACGGCAACTATAAATGCGGCTCTTGCGCCCAATGCAACAGCACTCTGTGTCATAAATTTAAGCATCCTCATTCTGGTAAAAATATCCCCATCAGAGGCATTATTACCTGCACAACTATAGGGCTGTCATTTACCTTCTTACATGCCCCTGTGGCAAGGCATACCTATGTACGTAGGTATGACTTTGCGTGAATTAAAAGCACGCATAGCTGAGCACCGTAGCACTATTCGGTGCAAGAATATTATATATCCTGTTGCCGCCCATTTTGTGGAAGCCAACCACCCTGTATCCTCTCTACATTATATAGGCATAGAAAAAGTGTCTGTATCTAGAAGAGGAGGACAGATTGATCAGCTTCTGCTTAAACGCGAAGCTTTCTGGATTCAGTCCTTAAAAACATTATCTCCCCTCCGTTAATGTAGATTTTGACCTCAAATCCTTTTCGTAAAAATAAATAAACATAAATTACAATCAAAATATTTTTGTACCTTTATACTTAAACTTTGAATACATTTTTGGTAAACCCTCCTTTTAACCTTACTTTGATGGCCGCCTTCCCCCTTTTCACCTGCAGGTGACCTATACCTATACAGGCCGCCTCCATAGAGGGGCATTCAGGTCTATTGCCAGTATATGTATTGAATCCACTTAAAATGTTTTTTCTATATTGATTGCATTGAATGTATTTAATTATGTATTTTAATTTTATTTTTGTATAGATATTGCTGTTATATGGTTCTTTATTTGCTTTTCGGCTGTAACTCTTATATACATTGTAGTGTCTCCATGACAAGGAATGTTTTTTCCAGAGCCTCTTAGGAGGCCTTATAGTCATTTTTGAGATAAACTCTTGTATGTGAACTTGAGACACCACATGACCATGATCCCTACCTCTCATATCACAGGGACAGGTCTTATTTAACCCGTGTTCCCCTACCCCCTTCTGATTGGTTGCATGACTCTCTGGCACCATATTTAAGTGTGAACCATTATGTGCCCTGTATTCCCTGATGAAGGCTTAACCGCCGAAATGTTGGATATTCCTGTCTTACCTGCTGTCCTAATAAATATTGGTACTATAGCTATTGGTGTGTGCGGCCACCTTCTTGTTTATTCAAGATCTCCTCTACAGTTTTCTCCCGTGCGTCGGCACCACCACAAGGACTTTGGTGTGCGTAGAGCCTCTTTGTACTCAGTCGTTCTCAAACATTTTCATGTCAAGGACGCCCGACCCCCATCTGAAAATATGTTGTTCCAGGGACCCCCCAGAAGCAAAGATTTAGAGTTAAAAAAAACGTTTACTCTGAAAGAATATATATATTCAAACATTTGCGCCACATTTTCACGACTTTTCAAAAAATGGCAGACCTACAAGCTCGTAGCTATGAGCTTGTAGATCTGCCATTTTCCAATAGCTAAAGTATAGCATAATGCTTAAAACACCAAAAGGGGTTCCCGCCCAGAATGGGGTTGTAAAGGAATGTGTAAGCATGCAAACAACAAGGCTTGTGAAGATTCTGAAGGCAATCCGACTCCTGTGTCATGGACGGAAATTGAAAAGTGAATGTTTCAATTACATAATAATCACTATAAAAAGGTTATTGCCTCACAGCCTCGGACTGAGCCAAGACGATACACAGCCCAGGAGAAAGCCTCTGCTGTGATTATCTCCAAGTACAACCGAAAGGAAATGTAGCCGTAAATCATCACAGTTCTCAGTTTGCCGTGCTCATGGACGGACCGCTCAAAGACATATACCTTATATTTCAATTCAATAACGTTTGACACATATATGCACCTTATATTTCAATTCGTTGTTCAGCTTCTACTAGGAGGCCAACAACCTTTGCGAAAAGCCCACAGAGAGGTGGGGACCTGGTAAGCATGGTTAATCCATTCTGGGCGGGAAACCCCTTTTGGTGTTTTTAAGCATGATGTTATACTTTAGACGTTGAAAAATAGAAGATCTACAAGCTCATAGCGCGTGGCGCAAACCTTTGAATATGTATTCTTTCAGAGCGAACGTTTTTTAACTCCAAACCTTTGCTTCTGGGGGCGTCGGAACGACATATTTTCAGATGGGGGTCGGCGGCTAAATACATATCATTTTTGGGGTTCTTGACATGAAATATTGAGCACCACTGATATAGAAACATGAGGTATTTCCGAAAACCGTCAGGATTTAGAAGACAAGAGAATCGTCCTCAGATCTAAAAGGGTTAACAGGCAGTGATGACACTCCACTATAACGGACGTGGAGCCGGCTCAGACCTTGACACAGAGCCACAATACGACAGAGCTCCATCCGGTGTTGCCACGGCAACACACCTTTTTTACAGATATCACAGTGAAAGCCCAGGAACTAAAACATTTAAGCGAAAACATCCAACGAACGAACCAGCCGTTCCTCTGCGAGGTATAGGGGCTTCTGTTCTGCAACGTGTTGTGGATGCTTTCCAATCTATAGTAATGATGTGCATGTCAGTCAAACAGAAGAAATAAAGGCCCTTCGCAATTTATGCTAATCATACACGAGGTATGTTGCATCACAGCGACTTGCCGTCGGTTTGAGTACATGCAGAAATCTGAACAGACCATGTTTGCTTAATTGCACAAACATCCCTCTGTTTCTCTTTTCCAGCATTTTTGCCATTGATTTCTCAAGGACTAATTAGGCTAGGAGTTTTTTTTTTTTTGCTACAGTGCGGCACAATACCAGACACTAATTATGCGCCTCATGTCTCATGCTCACTATAATTACACCAAAATGAAATGCTGCAAAAACCCCTGAAAGATCATTGGTTAACCCTGGCATTGCCAACATCTGGACTGTAGTAGTGTCTGAGAGTAAGTAGTTCACGGGCAGTCCAGTCCAGTGCTGGAGCAATCCTATTCTGAAGATCAAGGAACAAATGAGACTTTGATTGATTGATTGTTCACAGGCTGTGAAACAGAACAGCAAAGGTATAGGTCAGGACCTCCAACCCACTGTCATGTCACCTCGTTCTCTTTCAGAGGACTAGAAGACTTTGTTGCAGCAGGTAGGGACTAATCTTCGGTCCCTCAGAAAGTACAGCTTTTAACAGGATTTCTACTTTAAGCCCAAGACCCGGGTTTTACTTTCATGTTTTGGAAATAGCATTCCTGTTTCACAGGAAATATGTTTTACTCTGTAACTAAAAAAGAGAGAAGATGATACATTGAAGGGAACCGATTATGACTCTCTTGTCATCTCTCTATGCATCCTGCAATTTGATATAACACCCAAAACAACACCTTTTTGTGTGATCTTATTGGGCTTGTCTTTTCTGGTGAAAAACACAAGAAACTAGAAAATGTGCTCCTCTGAGCACGGGTATCTGCCAGGTCAAGTAAGGTTATTTTGGGCCAGCAATGGAATAATAATAATAAAATAAAAAGTATTAAATCTTCCCGGACAATTCTAAGGAGTGGTCCCATAGATGGGATGATATCTATTATTATCTATATATGTTTTATATACGGTACTTTATTGTCCAATATTACTTCCATTATGTATGTAAGCATGTGTGAGGGTGTGTGCGTGCACGCACGCATGCGTGCGTGCGTGCGTGCGTGTGTGAACTCTTACAATTATAGCATTTGTCTACTATTTTTATTTCCTGAGTTGATATTTGGCAACATATTCTGTAAATTATGTATTATGTAAATTGTTTGTCTTATTGTTTTCTGTATGTCTTCTTTGTCTATTTTTGTTTATGAAAAATGAATACAATTTAAGTAAAAAAATAAAATAAAACTTCCCGGACAAGTGCATTAAAAATGTACTTGTCCGTTGGACAAGTGACTCTTGGTTTCGCTTTTTCTGTGACGCTCATACCAGCCAACAATATTGTCTGGCATTATTGTCTGGCTTTCCTAATCATCCCCTTTCCAATATTGTTAATAGCCCTAGAATGTCTGTAATCTTACATACATTTTATGTATTCCAAATACCAAATACACGGTCATATATCAGTCCTATCAGAGCAATTAGCAGACTGACCACGCCAGTATGTAAACTTGTAGCACTGTGTGTATACTCACCCAGTAATTAATTCCTAAGACTTTGAGTCAATGTTTGCCAACTACCTTTTTCCACTAACGAAAACTAAATAGAAACTAGATGAAAACTAAGCTATGACTAAGACTAAATATACTGACAATTTCGTCAACAAATAAAGACTAGATTAAAATGTTAGGAAGGGACTAGTGGACAAGAGATCCACTATAAGTCATTTCACAATTAGTTGCATGCTGAAAATAGCCGATCTACAAGCTTCAATCTACAAGCCCACAACACGTCACACTGCGACGCGTTGTGGGCTTGTAGATCAGCTATTTTCAGCAAGTGACGACGAGTTATGACATCATAGCCCACCAAAATACATTTTAGTCGGCTAAATCAACTGTAGACTTAGTCGACTAAAATCTTATGATATTTAGTCGACTAAAACCAAACTAATACTAAAACATTCCAAGTGACTAAAATGAAAATGTGACTAAAACTAAATGAAAACTATTCAATAGACTAATGACCAAAACTAAAATCAAAATCTGCTCTGGCCCACAGTCGGAACCGCAGACAGATGAACAGGGTCTCGGCCATGCCTCTTTGGCGTGGTGGAGACAACTGGTTCAATATAGACCAATTCATTGTTTACCAGTGGTATCATGCTCGTAGAACGCAGTACCACAGCATGGTACAATATATTTGTGACGTTGCACACGCAGGTACGGAACGGAATGGTGCACGTGGACGCTAGAGAACGCGTCCCCCTAGATTCAAGAGAAGACGCACCTAACCTCGGGTCAGTGGCGTCAACTCCGTGGGTGCTCAGGAGCAGAAGCACCCACTGGCAAAATAATAAGCCAATAATAATAAGTTGCGGGGCGGGTGGGCACCTTAAAATATATAGGCTACTCTAAGGTGGGCACCCACTGTCGTTATAGGAACCTTCCGCCACTGCCTCGGGTCACAAGACTTTCCAAGACACACCAAGAACCCAGTGGTCTAGGTTTCCTGGCGGTGGCGTCCCCACACACCCACCCACACACCTATTTTCACACCGTGTCAAGTACCGTGGCCAATTCAAGTGGCTACTACTTTGCATAACAACAGCTTTAACCGTTTACCTGAGCGCACACGTTCTCATACACGGTGAGCAACACTTACACAGCAGTATGGCTCCAGCAGGCTATCTGCTGCTGTGGTGTTCTGCACGCAACAAGAATGCCTCCTCCACCCCCATCAAAGAAGAGATTCGTTTCGCTACTAACTACAGTGCAGTAAAGAAGTTTGTCTGATTATTTTAAGTCTACTTTTGTGTGTCTAAAAATCACACCCGTGTGAACTGAGTGGTGCAACTCCCCTCTCCCCCCCCCCTCCTCTCCTCTCTCTCTCTCTCATTAGCAGGCAACAGTGCAGCACTAATACTATCTCTCTCTCTCTGTTTCTGGCACAACAGCGCCCCTACTGGTAGTCATAGTCATACTGGTGCTCATGAAACAACACATACATTAGGCACACACATAGGTGAACACGGACATTGCTGTTCCTTGGAGTGGTTGCACCACTCAAAAATATCATACACTATAAACAATTATAGGCTTTAGGCCAGGGTTCCCCAAAACATTTTCCTCAAGGGCCATATTTTGACTAGGTTACCAGGCTGGGGGCCGAGTCTGCGAGGTCAAGGTCTTGCCTTTGGGAAATTCTTCCAGGGGCCACGATTACACCACTGTTGTTTACAAACATCGAGACTGGTCTCACGGGTGACTTGTTTCATGTAATCGATTCCCAAAAGATCTCAAAAACCTGTTGTTTTGGTGGAAGCGCTCGTTACAGTCAACATCTTGTGTGTTGGCTAGCGAGGCCCACCCTAGGGACTTTTATACTTCATCGCGCAACAGTATTGCACGCAGAGAACAGCTGATAAACAAGCTCACATGGTGTCTCGGATGCGACTGTGTGAGCCGTGATCACAGGCTCTGCTGCCGTGATCACGGAGAGACTCCCGGCGTTCTCATGACAGCGACTGGACCGGAGGTGTGGTTTTGAGGACAACTGATTTAAACTGCTATTATTGTTCACAGTTCACACACACAACAGAAACCAAGGATTATATATACTTCACGGGGCGAGAGATCGCAATAGAAATCCTAATCATTCTTCCTTCACACTGGGAGAAAAACAGCATCTGAAAGATTGATAGTGCTTTTTTTTCTCCCTTTTCTTTTTGAGTGCAGTTAGAACCATTCCATTAGATCTTATGAGAGGTTCATGTGGTGCCGGCGTGCACATGCTGGTGCTTATCAGTGTGACGTCGGCGCCTATTGATTTCCATAGCCAAAGCTTGAAATATATAATCCGTATTCCTTGGTTTCTGTTGCGTTTGAACAATAATAGCAATTCAAAGCAGTTGTCTTCAAAACCACACGTCCAGTCGCTGTCATAAGAACGGGAGGTGCGCTCATGATAGAGCCCGTTTGTGCATGGCTGCAAGCCTTGCAGCCATGCACAAACGGGCTCTATCATGAGCGTGCAAGCGCACCTGCAGCCCATGAAGTATAATTTATATACTTCGTCCCTTGATGGTGTTGCACGAGCAGACGTCTACATAAAACACATGTGTTATCTAATGTGACCAGTAGAGGGGGTAGATTGGCAAGATAACATTAGGGCCATGATGAGGGGAAGGAAGAAGACAAGGACATGCTGCATTGCTCTCTGGTCTACCTTGATGTGACAACAGTGGTGGACAAAAAAAGTATTCAAATGCACAAATTTGTGCAAAGTGTTTGTTTGCTGTATTGAAATTTTGAGTGGTGGAAAATAGCCGATATACAAGCGTATGCATTGTGAGCTTGTAGATATGCTAATTTCACTATATTTAAAATAGGGCTGATTCATAATATTTTCTTTTTTAGTTTGAAGTCCGGCAGTCTGGGTTGTGGAGTGGGAAATCATGGTCTTTTTTTATTGGCCTAAAATATTGTCTATACATACATTCATGAATCCACTTGCTGACCGGATGTTGGTATTGAGCATTCTTTTTATAGGGGGTTTATATGTGACCATACCATTAACTCCTATATCCTAAAGGCAAAAATGTCGAAAATGTCAAACTTTAAGTAGCACGTGACATGCCAAACTAGGGGGTTTTCATGATTCCGAATACACTCCAAGCATTAGTTTTGCACAAAAAACACGGCCATAGCCGTCATGACAAATTGATGAGGTCAACACAAATGTGATGAGGTCAGCACATGTTGGGCACATTTGGGCAAGTGGATGGGTGGACACGTGTACAATATTTCTACTTGAAATGTAGTGAGGTAAAAAAAAGTATGGCACTCAAGTAAACCACTGCATGTGAAACTGCTGCCTAATTTAGATTATTCCCACTACAACCAGGCAGCATTTTGATTCTCCAACTACACCAGACCCAAGACGTGAAAACCCGGGCCCTTACCTTCAGGAGACTCCTCCTGCACATATGTGCCCGTCAAGTACCGATGCACCAAGGCAGACTTCCCACTGGACAGGTTACCCACAATGCCCTGCAAACAGAGGAACACAACATTTGGGTCAAAATATGGCACAAAAAACACCTTGAGTGTTATTTTTATTTTTATTTTGCATTTTCAACATTAGCCGTTTTCCCCCTTTTCTGCAGCCTACATTGTAACACCTGGGCTCAATATGACAATGAAAAGCAATCTTTGAACAGAGTCTCACACTACCCAGTTTGTTTCCGCGTTCCGCCCTTCCGCATCCGATACTTCACACAAACAAACAGACAAGTGCGCATCGTTACCGTATCCACCCTAGAGTCTATATCTAGAGTGGATCAGCAGACTGCAAAGCAACTCGACCACAAACCAGTCTACCATTACAAATAAACACTCTCAAAGCCACAGTACCACTAGTTATTTAAGTTACTTTCCAACATTGGGGACAAATCATCAAAGGAATACGCATCTAAACCTGCAGGCGCAACCTCCAGCAGAAGCCTTTTTCCAACAAAAATAATTTGTAATTCTCAAAGCGCCCGCCAAATAGCGTCTCTGCAGTCACTCTGGTGCCATTTGCACTTATCTAAATACATTTGGCACCTTCGGCCCTTTTGTGCAAATGACTCATTTGCACACAAAGAAAAGTCCAATTCACAAACGCCAGCACTAATAACCCCAAGCAGTTAGACTGAGTGAAAATGATTAGCTTCTTCAGAGAGTTGGTGTCAAATGAAGCATAGCAGTGACTGTAGTCAGCCAAAGGCATTTTCTCTTTTTTTATTATGTTTTTATTTTGGTCATTGTGTACAAGCATAATAAACAGCAAATGTGGAGTTTAACAGAACATGAAATGTTATGTTTGCTCCTGTTCATGTGCTCATTTCTTACAGATATATTTTCTCAGTTCTCATTAGTGAAGTTAAAACAAATTCCAAACTAAATGAGAAAAACAAAAGACAGACATCTAGGCAGCTCTTGAGAAAAGGAGGAAGGAGACACATTCACTTATTTACAGTACTCTTATTTGAAAACAAATAGACTAATTATTTGTTCACAAACATTGGGACTATGGGCGCACGGGTGACTGTTTCATGTAATCAAATCCCAACAGATCTCCAAAGCTGTTGTTTTGGGGAGCGCTGGTTTCAATTCATTCAACCTCCTCTTGTGTGTTGGCTATTGAGGTGCACCCTAGGAGACATTTATACTTCAAAGCGCAACAGTGTTGCACGCAGAGAACAGCTGATATACAAGCTCACATCGCATCGTGGATGCGACTGTTGTGAGCGTAGAGGTCTGCGTGTGCTAATATTTTAGCGCAACTTTCAGGGCCTCCCACAAAATGACCGGAACTACTTAATATTGACCAACACCAGAGCAGAACTCCCACCGCAGGACTCGGGCAATCAATTAATACAGTTGCAACCACTATATTAATAGTATTTCATACAGCACAAATAAAAAAAATCTGAACTATCCCTTTAATGATGTTTGGGAGACAAGAAACACTTTCCTGGGGTTTGTATGTTGGTAATTTGGGTTTTTAGATATTTTAGTATTTCAAAGTGTATGTGATGTCATGGACAGTGGTCTCACTGTTGGATTACCATTTACTACAATGACCATAATGCTTTGCTGCACTCACCCCACCTTGTGCAGAGGGAGACGGCTGTCTTACTGAGACAACATCCAGGAAGGAAGTGAGACCAGTGTCCATGACATCACTGGCACTTTGAAATACTAAAATATCTAAAAACAACACGTATTACACACATACAAACCCCCAGGAAAGTGTTCCTTGTCTCCCAAATCAAAATAAGATCTGGTTGCAAAATGGGTGAAGTGGCCCTTTAAGAAATAGTTTTCTTTCTTTAAAACCAGGGCAAATTGCACTCAGCTTCAAACCTTTTATGGCGCTATGTTTGCACTGTGATATCATTAGTGCAATTTATTTTGTGAATCAAAGACGAGGAAGACAGTGAAGCACACCTGATGTGCAAAATGGTGCTATACGGTGTGAGTGGTTGCAGCAATCTATTAGTTATTAATTTGCACACTCAAGATTTCCACTCTTGCATTCTGGATTTGACTCCGTCTGGCTGCTCGTGACCTTTCCTCAGCCTTCCTTCTCCTGGCATCTGGACCAGACTTTGTGAATAATAATAATCTGCCTGGAGGCAGAGTAGCGGCATAGTGGAGGGTCGGCTGATGATGCCAGCGTGTCTGGGAAGAACAAAGGCTCCAACATGCCTTATCTCCGCCCTCTCCTCCTACACCCTGCCATACGCTTTAGTCTTCTTTAGATCATTAGTGGGTGGTAAAGTCAGGTATGGTTCTAATTAAAGGCAAGTTTCAAGTGAAAGAGGGGGGGGGGGTCTAGGTAAGGCCTTACCCAGCCTTACCTCCCTTTCTTTGTAGTTGCAGTCTTCATTGGGAAGAAGCCCATTTTGCGGAGAAGACGAGGTGTGCAATTGAGAGAGACTGCAAGTAAGCTACGTGTCAACATAAACAGATTTGGAACTACAAAAGAACGGGGCATATGCTGCAGTTTTATTGGTACAGCTTAAGCTTTGTGACCTGCTGCTATATATATATGGCCTTCATGAAATCAACCTGCATCAGCGCAATTTAAAGATGAAAAGGTAGAGGGTCTACTTTTTTTACTGTGCAGATGGTTGGGTCTCTGGGCTGGGTATGATTATGTACGTATGTAATAACCACAGCCAACCGAAGCACACAAAATAAAAAGAATAAACAATAAATAAACCTAAAAGGTTATGTTATTATCCAACGTAAGAGAATGCGAGCATTACTCAAGTCTCAACAAGTATAGTTTCTCTACCAACAAGTAGTTTCTTTACGCGGTTCAGGGAGTTCATTCAAACATAAGTATCACAAAAATGTCCCTTAGGTAACTCTTATTTAATTAAGTATGAGCAGCATAGTATGGATGCTGCCTGTGCTGAATTAAATAAAAAGATACCTAAAGGACATGTCAGTGATTGCTGGAGATTCTTCTGTTTATGTTAATAATGTAGCCCGAGTTAAAATGCCCAACACAGCCGTACAATTAGAAAGTTAATTTCCGTCACACAGCACCATGATAAGGACAGTTCACTGAGGATTGGAAACAGTGATAAATGATTAAAACTGATGTACTACATTGCATTACTGAAAACACTAAGCATGGCTTCTGTTCAGTATAATTTTATCGCACATCACAGGAGTAGCCCTTTTAGACATTTCATTTAGTGTCTCACAGTCCATTTAAAATGCCCAACACAACCGTACAATTTGAAAATTAATTTCCGTCACACAGCACCATGATAAGGACAGTTCACTGAGGATTGGAAATGTCCTCAACAGTGATAAATGATTAAAACTGATGTACTACATTGCATTACTGAAAACACTAAGCATGGCTTCTGTTCAGTATAATTTTATCGCACATCACAGGAGAAGCCCTTTTAGACATTTCATTTAGTGTCTCACAGTCCATTTAAACATACCAAGTGAGTGCTGCCTGCACTCGGCCTATACACAACACCATAATTAGTGGGTTTTTTCACATCAAGGCCAATTATGTATTCAGCATTTGAGACAATTATAGCCTCTCACGCCCAAAACTTAGAATATTTTGTTATCGTTGGATAAGATTTTGTCCACATTTCCATGCTGTATTGATGTTGGTACCATTAGGAGATATAACAGGCAAACATCAATCAAAATAATAATTCTTCCAACTCTTCTAACTCTCAAGAGTTAAATATCTACAAGGCTCCATTGGGTTACCAACTCCATCATTTAGCTGGGGACCACCTGGAACCCCCTCAAAGACCACTGGTGGTCCCCAGAACCACTGGTTGAAAACCACTGCAATATGCAATACACAAAACATAATATATACAATAAGCCATAGAAACAGAATAGATTGAATTTGAGAGAAAGAAGCCCATGCAATTAACCCATTCAACTCTGAAAACACCAGTGTTATTTTAGACTTTAGCTATACAGCAACAGACGAAATTAAGGTCCTTTCAAACGGGCAGTGATTTAACGTGCCTATAGTTCATTTTCAATGAGACCTTTTTTTCTGTACGGGCGGAGAAGTCGAGGGGCAACAGCGCAAGCGTACTTACGTGGGCGTAAAAGGTGTAAAAAGGGTGAACAAATGAGCATTCTAAACAGCTGAGCAAAGTGAGGGATTGTGGATATTGTAATGCATCTCTGAATTGTGTTGCTTATAACGCAAAAGTTTGCACCTTTTTGCACTTCATTTTTCGAGACAACACAGATGGATTTTAGTGGTCCGCTTCATATTCCGACAGTGTATATCGGGGGTGCCCTTCTGCCACTGTTTGAGATAAAGATGCAGCATAAAATATGCTATTTTTCAAGGGTCAATATTAGAGGTCAGGATGCCGTTTATAATAATAAAGACTTTATTATGATTCCAACAGGGGAAATTCGTTTTCAGCTTGACTTATAACTGAGTTGGCCATGTTTAGCACACAGGGGAGCAATTAGCGGATAAGACAGGAACCGAACCATTGACCTTATTGGTCAATGGTAATTTTTAGATATTGGTCCGAATGCTGATTGGCCATCCTGTTGGTGACTGTTGATGAGCATACAGTCTTTCCTTCCGTCAGTGGTTACCCAAAGTCCCAAACTAGAGAAAAAGCCGACCAGCAAGCTCACAACGGGCCGAGAAATGCTGAGAGCCATTTGCAATTTGATTGGCTATTTTGCATAAGGAAATGCGTCATATGTTGAAAAAGAAATGACCTCGAAGAAGAATTTCGTGTCGTCTTTAAAAAAGTGCAAATTCATAAAAGGTCATGATTCGTGTGTGGCAAATTTGGCAATTAAAATGAACCTGCAAAAAGGCAAAGCTCCAACCGGAGACCTTGTGACTCGCAGCCAAATTCCAATAATACCCCGACTTCCACACTTCCTCATCCTCCTCCTCCACTCTCGCCTTAGCCCAGCCAGCCCCCCAGCGAGGAGGAGAGGATTAGATGCGAGTCCGGAAGAATCAAGCAGGCTGGACTGACAGCCACATTCCAATTGCTCACATTCCTGTCAACTCGCTCACTCGCTCCTCCCGCATGACATGTCGTATATTATTAGATGCAGTAGTGTTTCTCCCGTTATTTGTTGTTTCAGTAGCTTTGTAATCACTGTAATTCAGAATAATATATGTATCGCTGCAGTTAAAAATCAAGTGTGGACACTTTAACCCTAAAACCGTTCAACACACGCATGCAGGCACAGTATGTGCATGTTAAAATATGAGCACGCATGACAATGCTTTGTTGGCTCTAAAACATCCCTTTGAAGTTTGCGACGCGGCACTGAAGACTTTTGTTAGACCCCATCTCCCAGACGGCGTAGTCATGGTTACCCTCCCATATCCCGAGGAGACGGTCCATCCAATTAAGAACAGATAGGCAGCCAACACTTCCGGCCGAGTGGGCGGGAAAGGGCTGAATGCCGATACACTTGACGTTCACTCGCTGCCTGACGCTCCAAGTGGCATGGAGAGCCCACTCAATCTCTGGTCTCGGCTTCTCCAAAAAGCAAATTACCATTTTGGACACGAGCAATTTCCCGGTTAAGCTGGAGGACAAGTGAGCAAGTGAGCAGATTTGGTCATTAGAATATGGCTTATGTCTTGAACTACTGCTAGACCCAAGCTGTGATGGAGAGAATGAAACCTGTGCGGTTAAAAAAAAAAATCAGCATTGGAAACGGCTGAGCAGCATACTGAATATTACTGATGGATCCTGGGTAATCGTGGCCTCTTTATTAAACAGTTTTCATTGGCACAGGAAGGCTTCATATTGTCACGTACAAATTTTGACACATAAGCCCATTTCTGTAGGCCAAACGAGGCATGACTTATGCCTGTTCAAAGTTAGCATTGTCAAATGATTGCTATAGCAATTGGAATGACCCCTACCTACGTAAAACATTTATGTAGTTAGGGGCTAATTTTTTTTTACACTTTTCCACAACATTCATTTTTTTAGATATTGGTCCGAAAGCTTGTGTAGAAAGTTTGGTTATGGGCCCGGGCGGCTGGCGTAGCCGGCTGGTAACGCAGTCTGGCCTATCCCGACGGCCTTTACTGCGCGTCACCCCCCCCATCTCTCTCTCCCATTTCCTGTCAGCCTACTGTATACCTATCGCTCTATAGAAAATAAAAGGCGAAATCCACAAAAAATACATCTTAAAAACGTGTGTGTATTGAAGTTAAACTCAAACAGGGCATGAGTTATACCTGTTCAATGTTAGCATTTTCAATTGAGAGCTATAGTGCCACCCTTTGGCCAATGGTCGTGAGTTTAATTTCTCTGTAGATTTCCATGAAACTCTACCATTCTAGAGTTTCGTAAAGATAGTGTCAGAGATAGTGTCGGAAGAATAATAATAACAAGAAGGTGCCTATGCACTTGCATGCGTACTGTCGTACATTTGTGAACTCATGGAAATGACTTATTGTCCTCTTGAACCAGTGGCCCATTCAAGTTTTATAGAGTATGCCACAACACTGAATCCTTCCGAGACAAAACAATACTACATGAACCGCCAGCACGTGTGGTTTCAGAGCTAGGTAGTTGTTCTTTTGTGTCAGTGGAGGAAGGCATTCAATCGTGTGAGGAGACATTGGCGGCGGTGGTTGTGTTGTGTGCGCAACACTGACAGACAGGATCTAACCCACAGGGCCGTGTCATCACCAGTCTAGTCCAGGGGTGGGCAACTTTGACGATGGAGAGGGCCACTATGTTTCCACACTCACTCCAGACAGAGGGGCCACGTTGCATATTTCCGTCATAGCAAAAAACAGCCGATCTACAAGCTCAAAACGCACCACACTGCCACGCGTTTTGAGCTGGGCGGCGCGTTTTGAGCTTATAGATCTGCTATTTTTTTGCTATATTTGAATTGAAATCCGAAATTATTTTTTGGTATTTTAGAATTGAAATCCTGAAAATTACCTTTTTTATTTAATTTGAACTAATAATAGGCCTAAGAACTAAATACAAATACATTGGACATACGAAAGACAATAACATTTTAATACTAGTCATTAGGCTACTAATTAAAGTGGGTCATGCTGGGAATTGTAACAGCTGAATTCACTAATATCAATATTCTGATATTAGGAGGAGGCACGGTGGCACAGTCGGTAGTGCTGTCGCCTCACAGCTAGAAGGTCCTGGGTTCGAATCCCACTGGGGACGCTGTGGGCGTTGCAGGCGTGTTCTCTCCTCATCAGTGCCCATACCCGAGGTGGGTTTGGCGAAAGGGCCTTTCAGTGTGAAGTTTGCATGTTCTCCCCGTGTCCCCTAGGGTAGGTACCCTCACAAAAAACATGCAGTAATCCTGGTCTCTAAACTGCCTCCCCCTGGCCAGCCGGGGAGCCTGATGGAGGGGAAAGGAACTGGTCGGAATAACGTGTTCCTTCCACTCGCTACGTCCGGCCGGGGAAACTCCCGCCCTGTCAGGTGAAAAGAAGCAGCTTGGACTCCTCATGCATAGAAGGAAGCATGAGGTCAGTCCAGCTGGGCCCCCTAGGTTGGCAGAGCAAGTGTAGCGCCCACGATTACATTAGATAATTGACACTGGGATGAAAATGTATATAAAAACTATGAAAAAAGAAAAAGTAAATAAGCATGAAGTGAAGGTGGGGGCCGCATGTGGCCCCCGGTGCCGCCAGTTGCCCATGTATGGTCTAGTGTCTAGTCCAAAGCTGTCACTCATCACACGAGTCCCGCTGCAAGCCACACTGCCATCTCCATGCCAACGCATCTCATTAATAATCACGCACTCCGTGCCAGGGAAAATTCCAGACAATCTTTCTTCGTTCAAAATGCATTCCCAGGGAAATTTACATAAAGCTGATGTCAGATGTATGTCAGATGTAGTATGAGCTTTTTGTTAAGCTCATATCTGTGTGAATTTGACATGAAAAACTAAAAGAGAAAAACCACCGCGTGAACGCTTGCGTCCCGATTCTGCCCAACATTTAGCCAAAAATCGGCCAAACATTCGACCAAAATAGCAGCTATTTAGATCTATAGATTGTAGCAGATCTATAGATTGTAGGTCGGCCTTTTTGCAGAAGAGATTTGGTCTGGAGTTTAAAAAGAAAAGAAAAAAAAGGACCAACAATCGACCCCTGGGGGACCCCTGGTGAACGAAGCATAGGTTATAAGTGGATAATTGACTTACCACTTTCAGCTCTGGCACCGATCGACTCAATGTCCACTCCTGGCTGTTGACGAAAGAGTCTAAAAGACAAATGGAGAAAGACAAACCGTATTTAACCAAATATATGTGTGTGTAGTGTTTATGTCCCATCTCATTTCATGTTTGAGGTTTCAGTTGCAGTGAGTAAATTGTCAATATCCATTTAAACATGGAGAGGACTTTGGACGTGATGTCGTGAAGAGTCTACATTGTTCAATATATAACCTGCATAAGGTATAAAAGTGTGCATTAAAACTCTCCTAGAGCAACATTCTAAATAAAAGGTTAGTTAGGAATGTAGTTCTGTGAGGCATCGGGCAACCTGAAGGTAATGCTCAATATAATTTGAAAGCATCCACGATTATGAGGTCGGCTTAACCTGAACACTTTAGAGTTTGACGAGATAATCGACGACATTTAACAGACCGACACAGAAGCTTCTCAGAACCAAAACCACAAATGGCAACACCCATCCCCCCCCCCCCCCCCCCCCCCCCGACTGCAATTTCCTCTTAGTGATGCATAGCAGGCACATCATGTCATAATAACTATTTGACTAAAAAAGCTAAACTTCCTTCTCGTTTTGGTTCATATCCTTCCCACCGTCAGGTAGCATGGCGGTGGGGAGCAGACAACCTGTCTCCACACCGAAAGGTGCAAAAGCCAGGTTGGATCCCCTTCTGTCTACATCATAACAGTGCAACATGCACGCCCAACACAGATAGTCCGGTAGCTTAGCAAAGAAATGTGGACGCGGCTGACTAAAGTGCCAAAGAAGCATTATTACAGTAACATCCTGCTTGTTGCCACAACAATGGTTCCCCATAGTGTTCATCTGGTGATAATAATCATGAATATAATAGTATAAACAGTACTTAAAATGTTGTCTTTGATTATACAATTACATTTAAAAAATAAATACTGGCCTACGTTTGGCACAGAGCGATCCAGCAGGTATGCAAGTTCAGCTGTGGACAGTTCACTCTTGCAGAGCAACGCAGTAGAAACATATTGGCTGCTTACACCAACGTTAAAGCAAGGAAATGTGTGTCCTCCTGCCCCCATTCAACACTCAACAATAAGGCCTTCAAGCCTGCCTTGCGGTGCCGAGACCGCTGCTTATCCTCTCTCATTTTGAGTACAGAATAAATGCGCATCTCCAACAGTGCCTTTCACCATTCTCCGCGTAGAGCGGCAGAGTGGTTTCCATCAGCTTGCCATTAAGCTAAGCTCTCTCTGTAACAGTTTGACACTGCAACAAGTTGGCACACGAGTGAAGACACACATTTTCTTTACCTCTGCGAGTGTGTGAATGCATATAAAAGCACAACAAATCGCCATTCGCTCGGCTCACAATTCCTGTTGTCGTTTTTCCAAAGCTTTATTTTTCCAACACGTTTTAAGAGATTTCTTTTTATGGAAATATTTTGGCAAACAGGAAGACTGAGCAAAAAACTGGTACACGATAATACCTGTAACAATAAACCATCAGTGAAAATAATAATAACCACAGAGAGCCTACACAATAACTACCATTGTTCTCAGTCTCAGTTCACACACACACACACACACACACACACACACACACACACACACACACACCAGGGGTCATCACGGGCCATCACACAAATGGGACTCTGTGATGTTGTTGGCCAATGCCGGGGCATTGCGTCTCTGTACCAGGACATTTCATTATTATGACAATAACATATCCACTCATCTTCTGCCTCGGGGACAGGAAACACACGAGAGAGAGAGAGAGAGAGAGAGAGATAAGCTTTCGACCAAAAAAATGGGGCCTAACAACTGTGCCTCCTCCTCTCTGATAAAAAGATAAGTGATTTAAAAAATCTCTTCACCAGTGATGTGACAAATATCCTCTAGTTCAACGCTAAATAAGAAACGCTCATGTCGGGAAGATCCCCAGTCCAGTCCAGTCCAGTCCAGTCCAGTTCAGGCCCATAATATACTAACTGGATTCATCCGTTTTGTTACATCATTCTGTAACTATACGAGCATATGATCCTCACACAAACTGTGCGTGGCTCCATGCAGGAGAACAGCAGTGGACACAAAGACCTCAGCATCACCGACGCTCACAGAGGTGTCTTTGTCATCACGGAGGGGAAAAGAAAGAACTGTATTGCTGCGGCCCCGTTTGTGATATTTTTTCCACTCCAACGCTCGCGTCCATTCAGATCCAAATCGGAGAGCACGGATGCATAATTAACCGCCTTACTTAACCCATTTAGACCTGGGAACGATTCTACAAATGTCTTCTGAATCCTGACAGTTTTCTGAAAAAACTCAATGTTTCTATGTCAGTGGTTATCAATTTTTCATGTCAAGGACCCCAAAAATGATATGTAATTGGCCATCTGAAAATATGTTGTTCCAGGGACCCCCCCCCCCCCCCCAGAAGCAAAGATTTGAATTAAAAACGTTCGCTCTGAAATAATATATATTCAGATTTGTGCCACATTTCACGATTTTTCAAAAATAGCGGACCTACAAGCTCGTAGCTCGTAGCTATTAACTTGTAGATCTGCTATTTTTCAATAGCTAAAGTGTAACATACTGCTTAGAACACCAACAGGGGTTCCCGCCCAAAATGGGTTAATTTCATGAGAAAGGGAAATGCAACAAAAGCAGAAACTGTGTGTGTGTGTGTGCGTGTGTGCCGTTTATGTATATCCATCAAAGCATGTGCGCATTAGACGTGCATGCGAGTGTGCAGCGGTTGTGGAATGAGAGAGGACAACCATGAGGTCGAAACTCCCAGTCTGTCTCCAACCACGCTTTCTAACCAAGCTTTCCCCGTCGGCAACAAATTACAGGGTGAGAATTTAGCTGGCAATAAGTATTTTCTACAGCTCTCATTTTGCAAACCCACAGCGCTCACTGCCCACCGACATTCCCTCTCAGGCCGAGGGTATACTTACTGTACATGTGTACACCGTGTGCATCTTTTGACATAATCACACTCCCTATTATGTGTGCGCCGCCCTCCATGAAGCCGTGTACAGGACTAACGACTTCAGAGCTCTTATCACAAATCTGTCAAACTCCCGCAAACAGGAAATGTCTTTTCTCTCTAGGTCCTGGGGAGAAATCTCTGAGAGTCTAGGAGATAAGCAGCAAACACAATTGCTTCACGCCGAGCCAATCCATTTCAATCAGGATTGGCTATCTGACATTAAGGGCCCTAATCTTTTGTTTTCTGCTATTGATCACGTCTGGTAGACAAATCGGACAACCATCGAGCAGAATTCTTATTTAACCCAAGGTTTGCTAATTGGATTTGGAGAGGTCTTGAATTCCCAACGCAATCTTCCCCTTAAATCCATGCTTTACTCACACCCTAAACAATGAACTAAAACATTTGTTTTAAAGTACTCACCGTGCAAAGCCAAAGCTTTTGAAAACGTGACATTTGAAAAGCTTCTCCACTGAAGAAAGTAGCAGCAGGCTATAGAGCACCAAAGTCTGACGTCAATATCGGTAGAGGGCGCAAATACACAGGTTAATGTACTTTTTATTTGCATTAGAATCCCCAATCCCCCATAGGGGGATTTTAGATCGCCTCATATAAGAACTGTGTTTGAAAAATAAACATTTCATCCCGGCCGCTTCACTCATATGGATATGAAGAATCAACTGACTGACAAAATGCTAATGTTACTGCTACTGAATTAGTTAGATTTTCGCTAGAAGCAGACTGTATCATATGAGTGACTGACTGTTGCAAACGATACAGAGCCACCTCCCCGACAATAACGCTGAGACAGCTTGTTTATTTTTGGACCACGACGCTTATAGTAGACGATATTAAGACAAAACTCACCCTATCCGAGATCTACAATGACAGATGGTCAAATAAGTTGTTATATTAAATAATGAATAACAAAGTTCTCCACCATTTCCCCAAACTAACTCTCTCAATCACTCTTGAGCATCTTGCACTTCTCTAGCAGCAAGTGGAAACGCATTCAAACCGTTGTTTCTCCCAATTAATCTGCGAGTGACACAGTGTGTGTGCTACGATGGTAAACAATCAACTGCAATGAAGTTGCCTCAACAACAAAGGGAAACCGGCTGTTGCCAGTTAAACAAGCAAACACAGGTTTTTTTCCTCCAACTAAAATGGGCCGACAAGAGATTTGAAATGGAAGTGTATTCCATGTGACAGAGCGTAATAAATTAATAATACATTAATAAATTAGAATTTAAATGAATGATTATGATTTACCGGTATTTACATTGAATAACTCAAGCTAGGATAGAATCAGTGAACCGATTTTGACCTGCCTGATCAAGCTAACCCATCAGACACCGTTATATTTAGCTTGGGAATTACTACTGGGTGAAAGTAGTCCTATGTGTGCAGTATCATTTCACAACATGTAGTCGAATGGCACTGAATGAGCCTCGGGTATTTTGGGGACTGCTGACTGTCACATGCTTCATGACCGACCACGACCACCCCCTTCTCCAGCGCAAAGAGCCCACATGGTTCACTGATCGCCCCATTTATCCACACAGACCTGACAAGAATGGCTTTGTTCATACAGGTGGGGGTGGGGACACAGTCAACACCTCAGAACTGCTGGGAGTCGACTACTCTCAAAAAAAGAAAGAAAAGAAGAAAGAAATTTACACTTGTGATTTTAACTTGTTTATAAGCTTGGAATAATAATGTGCATGCTGTGCCATCCCTTTCAGAAACTGTACCACTGTGTTTGTGTGCGTTCGCTCATGCATGCTAACCGTATTGCACCAGAGGGCTAGGCTTTTCTGAGCTGTGCGCAGATTAATTTTGGAGCTGGGTTGGTTGTCAAACACTTAGGCAGGTAGCAACAGGCAACAAGGCCCGCCCTGGGCACTGAACACCTAGCTTTACTCAGGCTGAGCGGCACGCCTACATTCCTGATGCCTGACTGAGTGACTACAGTGGAACACATGGGCAAATATCCACTCCAAATACAAAAGGCTTGCTGTCCTTGGCAACATGTCATGTGAAAATACAAATACAAGAAAGTCTAAAGAACTTAGTTTTGGCATGAGATATCACCTCCATAGGTAAAATGTCCCAACTAGTGAGATTGAAATTTCAGTGTGAAAACACAGACCCCCACACTACTGTGAAAGAAACATGTCATTAGGGCCTTTGTGTAAAGTTACAAATCACAGTTTCACGGAAAAAAGGGCAAATCAAAGCCATCAATTCAGATCACGACAAATATTTGCTACTCTCTGCCTTGTACTCCAGGCAACTGAACACACACACACACACACACACACACACACACACACACACACACACACACACACACACACACACACACTCTACTGTCACAGTTAACCTTTAAACATAGTACTTAAGTCTTCCCTCTTGTCCCCGTCATTACCGTATGTAAGCCCTCTTAATTTAGCCCTGCTAGGCTGCCAAACGCATCCCCATTACAGCTTTAATACTGCCGGTTTTAGCCTTGACCTACGAAGCAAAAATACAGTATTACCAAGCTGTTTATCCCTATGCCCGAGTATAGCATACTAACAACCCCACATAGAAACCAATGTACAGCCACATTAAGGAGTTTTCATAAACAATTTCACTTTTCATTCCAAAGCTTTAGATGAAAAAAATAATTTATGTGAATGAACAAAACTCAAAATGAAAGGCCCCAGAGAAATGAAAAGGAAATTCCCAAAATAGAAGCTCAAACTCTCAAACCAGGCGTCTTTTTGAGCGCCATCCAAACATACAATTCCTCCATGTGTTTTTAATTTAGCCCTTTCCTCTAAAAAGTGCACTTCTCTATGTTTTGGCTCCAGAAGTGCACTTTTAGTTTGGGCAGACTGGTTGAGGGGGCTACACGGGGGCTACACATGGTCTGTTGAGTCCTGGGAAATAAATTCATCAATCTTACAAGGCTTACCTTGACCTTTGTTGAAGGCAATGCCTGCGAGCGTTTCTATGGCAACTGACTGTGTCTTTTTACTCGTAGTCAGGGGAGATTTGCCAACAGTGTCTCTGCTCTGTGGCTGCTGCTGGGATCCACTTTTACCACCGGACGGCTGTTCTTTCCTCCTGAAGCGGTTGGCTATGAGCTGCCACACACTGGGCTCTTCCTGTGCCAGTTTGGGTGACAATTTAGGTGGGCAGAGGGGCACCTCCATGACCTTAACCGCCCCCCTGCTGTGATACTGAATGTATTGAATGCCCCCGTCCCCCGTCCGCTCACAGGCAGGCGGAAGGGTTTTCCCCGTAAGGTAGGAGAAGGGCTGCGAGGGTAAGGAAATCTCCGCCACCGAGTTCCGAGCCTTGGAGCAGAGTTCAGAGTTCCCTCCGGACATCTCCGGGATTCTCTCCCGAGGTCGAGTCCTCCTGATGCGGAGACTGAGGCTCCGCCGTAAAGAGCTGAGGGTCTTTTTGGGGGAATCAGATTTACTGGGCTTGGGGACGTTGACGTTAGCGTCACTTTCCTTGTCCCGGTCTTGTTTGTCCTTGCCAAAGAGCCTCCAGCGGAACCCCCCTTTGAGGAAACCGCCGTCGCCAGCCGGGTGCATGCTGGCCCCGCGGCTCCCCATCTCGTCCTCGGACACCCTCTTTCTCAGCTCCAACACGGTCATACTGACAGGTCTGGTCTTCCAGCTCCTCTGGCGGGGGGGCCTGTGAAGAACCACGTCTTCGGGGACAGGAGGAGGCCGCTGAGGCAACAGTGGCTTAAGGCCGTCCACGGCCCTCAACTCGGCCTTCCTGCTCCTGTACTGGTGGTTGGCGTCCGGGACGCCGCCGGCCCTCCTGGAGGCCTCCCCCCCCCGGGGGGCCCCGGGCTCCGACTGGGCTCCGACGGGGCCGCCCGCCAGCATGCACACGCTCCTGGGCCTGCGGAGAGACGACGACGGCCTCTCCTCCTGTTCAGCCTGTGAGCCTTGTTGCCACTGCCTCGCGGGGTCTCCGCACATGCTCACCGCCCTCCTGCCGCGCAGCGCTTCGTCCAGGCGAGGCTTGCGCAGCACGACTCGGGGCAGGGAGCCGTGTCCCGACGGCGCGGAGCCGTGCTCGCCGCCGATGGCGGGGCCCCATGCCGCCGGGCAGCACTGCTGTGCCCGAGGACCCGTTCCAGCAGCCTCCGCTATGCCCCCGCCTGCCTCTGAAGAGTCGGGGACAGAGTTCTTGGAGGGCTGTTGGAGAAACCGGTATATCCTCATTTTGGTCCCCTCCTCCTCCGCCTCCTCCTCCTCCTCATTCTCCTCCACCACCACATCCTCCCGTGCCCTGCCCGGTCTGCCCGCACGGCTCAGAGAGGGCCACATGGCGAGCTCCTGTCGTGCTGCCCTGCTCAGCCCCCCGGGCCTGATGTCCTCTGCTGCGGCAGGCATGGCCTCCTCCTCCTCGGCTAACTTTCCTCTCGGCGGCGGGCGGCGGTCGGCCAGGGCGCTGCAGGCGAGGCGGCCCATCCCTAGCTCCGGTGCCAGCTCATGGCCGCCGTGTGTCCCGTTCAGGACCACGGAGACGTGGTAGACGATTTTCCCTGGATGCTGCTGCTGGCCAATAGTCGTAGCCCTCGGGGTAGCATCCACCATTCCACTACCAAGTAATAGCATGGCACTTCAACGCTCCATGAACTCATTCACACCGTACAGTAACAGTAGTACAGTAACAGTAGTACAGTACATGCTCGGTCAGACGCTCGCAGAGCAGCTCGGTTCCAGTCGTGAAGCCCGTCATTATTTCCAGGCTCAAGGCCAAACCACCGGGCATATAATCCTTCACCTTTTGGCTCGAGAAAGAAGAAAAGAAAAGAACTTCAAAACCTCCGTTGCCACCTGCGTCCCTCTGGGTTCCTCTTCTCACTCAGCAAACCCACGCAGGCGTCGCGATGAGGCTCGCCATCTCCGCACGCTTTCTTTCTACCTGTTCCCCGTGCAAACAAATGAACATAGGAGTTTCCCCTGTGTTTGCTTTGGAACAAACTCGGCCATGTCTGCCATACCTAATGAAGACTGCAATTCATATAACAATATACATAAAAATGTAAAAATAAAGTGAAACTATCCGCTGCTCTTTGACAAGTTACAAACGGTGTGTGATCCTCGTTGCTGGCGGTGCAGACGAACCTCTTAATCTGGGAGCTCTGGGTTGTGTGGAGCGTGGAGGAGGGTGTCTCCGTTTGAACTTTTCAGCTGCTTCCCAGCCCCCGGGACAGATGGAAAACAAGGAGTGGATCCCATGGGCATTTAAACACACCCTCTTAAGCTCTCCTGAGCTATGACTGCCCGCCCCCCTAGAGACTCTCAAGCAGACAAGAGTGAACATGAGCTGGAGGAGAAAGGAGTGAACAGATCACCCACTGCTCTAATCGACAAAGCTTAGGATCCTGAATAAAAATTTAAAAAAATCACACCCGTGTGAACAGAGTGGTGCAACTCCCCTCTCTCCCTCTCCCCCTCTCTCTCTCATTAGCAGGCAACAGTGCAGCACTGTCTCTCTCTCTCTCTGGCACAACAGCGCCCCTACTGGTACTCACTACTCATACTGGTGCTCATTAACCAACGCATACATACATAGGTGAACAACACATAGGCGGACACGGACATTGCTGTTCCTTGGAGTGGTGGTTGCACCACTCAAAAAAAATAAGAAAACGTCACGAAAGAGTTTTTGACCACATGGGCTCTCTTTCTCGCCCTAACAGGGTCACCTCCTCCTTGCTGCTACCATCTACATTCAGAGAGGCAAACACAAAAGTCTGAAGAAGAGGAAGAAGAGTGAGAGAGAGTGTGATGGAGTCATATTATCCATCCAGAATTTAGCAGGCGCTTCAAAAGGATTAAATCCCAGGGCCAGCTGAAGGCAGACATACAGCAAGACTGAAAGGAAGTGCTTGCCGTTCACTAATTATAAAAGGGTTACAAATCACTAGGAGGAGGTGAACTTAACTTGATGTGAACAACAGGGGAACATCCTCACAGCATGGCAGAACGGCCGTTTGGATTTAAGTTCCAATTGATTTACTCTTTGTTTATTTGCAATACTGTTAATTACGGGAGACAAAATCTGGCAAACTAGTAGATGTGTACAGTTACATTTACAACCTCGGCATAATTACAGAATCCTTCTGAGGTCATTGAAGTGGGCTGTTCTGAATATTATGTTTGAGGAAAAATTAAAACGTGAAATTGGTCAGTGAAGTCTGAGTCATAAAGCAACGGCCACACAGAACACACCAGAGACCAATTTGGTCAAGCCAGATTTTACATTCTGATCTTCACAGCACCCAATACTATATACTAACTAGACTAATGCACTGCCCCCCCATGTGGTGAGAAAGAGAACAACACACACAGACACACACACACACACACACACACACACACACACACACACACACACACACACACACACACACACACACACACACACACACACACACACACACACACACACACACACACACACACACACACACACACACACACACACACACACACACACACACACACACACACACACACACACCTCGCTAACTGCTTGGCTTTCCTTTTGGAAAGTAAGTTGGTTGGCATAAGTTATGCACATGCCCTATAGGCTGCCAAAGATAAAAACTAAAAGTTTACATCTGTAGCCTAGCTGTGAGATGGTCTGCACTATAGCTGCTGATACCAGTATGGTGGCATGCAAAAAAGCTGAAATATACAGGCTCAACGTGTTGCAATGTGTGCTATTATATTATTTTGTGTATTGTTCATTAATCGTAATAGAAGCAAAGGTTTGAAATAATGGTGATATTGATGTGATGTCGTTATAGTCCAGCCCTATTTTCATGTAAACCCCTTCAAGTATAGGAATTATCAGAACAACAAGGGTTACTTTTGTTCTCCATACATTGTCCATCCAAAAAGGCCAAATTCTATATTTTTCACTGTTTGACTGTGTCACTTTCCCATAAAGAACAGATTTTCAGTGATGTATTAATCAAGCGACATGGTCATATGAGGCAGTATTAACCCATTTTGGACTGGGGTAGATAAAACAAGGCTTCAAAAACCCATTTCTATGTCAGTGGTGCTCACCCTTTTTCATGTCAAGGACCCCCAGAATTATCTCTATTGGGCCACGGACCCCCATCTCAAAATATGTAGTTCCAGGGACCTCCCCCAGAAGCCAATATTTGAGTTAAAAATGTTTGCCCTGAAATATATATTCAAAGATTTGTGCCACATTTTCACGATTTTTCAAAAATAGCAGACCTACAAGCTTGTAGCGTGAGCTTGTAGATCTGCTATTTTTCAATAGCTAAATTATAACAATGTTTAAAACACCAAAAGGGGTTCCCACCTAAAATGGGTTAAGTTCAATTATTCAAGCAAAGCACCTAGCCAAAAACGGACTTTCCGACACCCTACCCCAAACCCTAACTAACCGCAAGCACGACGCGACGCATGTCGGACCAACGCATGTCGGACCAACGCATGTCGGGAACAGCGGGTGATTTGTGCAGGTCAGACTTTTGGTGTGTCGGATAAGCGTGCGCACGCCGCAAACAAGTTTTCCCTGGCTAAAGGATTAATATGTCAATTCAAATATATGAATTTGAACCTTTGCAATCTGATACCATTTGAGAAAAAGTTTAACATCGCATGCATTTTCTTTGGTGCATGTTGTCCATCATACGGTTCCCAGGTAACTGGTGTGTATATATACAGTATATAAAAAAACACAACCTTTAGAATAATGTATCATATTATTATATTCAACCTGTAAAGTATGGTACAGTACACATTCTGACATACAGATTTGCACTCTAGTCTAGAGCAAGCAGTAAATGCTGCAATTATATAGTGTCTTTATCCAAATCCCTGTGCGTTAGCATTCACTTATTCACACACATTCACACAACAGCAATGGAGGAAACCATGCCAAGCACCAGCATGCTCATCTGGAGCAGTTGGGCGTTCAGAGTCTTGCTCGAAGGAAACTTGGACACTAACCCAGGGGGGAGCTGGGTATTAAACTTGGAACCTTCCATTCCCAAGCAGCCACCTGACCTGTGCTGCTGGTTACTTCAATAAGACACCTGTGTGCTGCTGATTACTTCAATAAGACACCTGTGTACCTGCTGCGTCACTTCAATAAGACACCTGTGCCACTGGCACATTCAAACTGCGATGCTTTAGCGAGGATACACTTATTGCATACGGTAAAAAAGGATCTCGCTTTGACTCCTATATCAAAATGTTATCAACAAGGACGTGAGAATCCCGACAGCCACGTCCGTCGTCCGTTCATATTTACCTGCGTCTAGGAAGCAGGGATTCAGAATCACCTGTGACTCTTCGCCCAGCAAGCTGTCCTCTTCACTCCACTGGATACGGTGGTGTTTTGTGCGCCTGCGGCCACCAAAGCACTGCCACATAGTCCAGCTATGGCCACAAAACAACCTCACAATGGCTCACAACATAACCACTCAAAGCAAATACACACTATGAGGTCTGCCCTGCTACAACCCACTGTGCTTCATGTTTTGTTTTCTCCCCTTTGGGATAGACATGGTCTGTGCATGCGGTCCTCTTTTGATACTGTCCAGCATCGCTTAGAAAGTCTGGCTGCGGCTTTGTAGTGAACTGCGACCCATTGTGGTCCAGGCTGGGTCCACCCAATGAGACCCAACAATGGAGTCGCTGGTAAAAAAAAGCTCTTTCCTTACTGGACAGACGAAGGATGCAGCCAGCAGGACAGGCCATATGTCATCGCACACAGGGAGCCATTTCCTCTTGGTAATCCCTTATGAAGGAGTGGTCAGCAGCAGGGTCCTACATAACAGACACTGATAGGATTAGAGCTATAATCCACGGTCCTGTTGCTTTTATATTATGAAGGTACGGTCCACCAAGCTGTGGTCAGTTCCTTAGATTTCAGTGAAGCGAACAGGTAACAGAGCGTCTCTTGTATGCTCCTCTCTCTCTCTCTCAGCAGCTCTACTCCTCTGTCCCTCGGCAGAATGCTGCACACACGTCGCTTGCGTCCCAGACTTGTAACTCTATCTTGCGGGTAGAGTTGGGAGGGTTTCTCAGAAAACCGGATTGGCATGTTTTGAGGTTCCTCAAAGTCGGTGCTTATATTCTCGCTCTGCATGAATATATTCTTGCTCTGCAATGAATATGGAGATCGTAAGTCAAGATACGGACAGTCTGATAAGAGTGTGAGTCATGTAAGAGTATGAGAAGGGCACTGTGAAGGCTAAAGCTTTGTTGTTTTGGCAACAATGCTCTGCCATGACTTTGTCTTTCCTCTTCCCTCTCCCGACACATTCCAGGTGATGATGAGCAACATAATAGTTTCCGCAGACTCAAAAGAGTTTTGAAAGTCACCGGCATGATTATGAACTCCACTAACAACATACCTCTGTAATTGTATGGCCCATCATCAATAGATAGGAATTAATTCACTGTTGAATGAAAGTGAAGAATTTCACAATAATGTCAAGTTCTGCATTGACAGGGAAATATTAATTCCATTTGGAGTGAGATGTGAATACTGCATATCTTGCTTTAAGACATCTCTTCAAGGCTTCTCTGAACGACAACAATGTAGAAATATTTGAATTTAATTCAACAACAAAAAAGGTATAAAAACTAGTTATACGGAAACTCATTACAGTCCCATAATTGGATTATCCATCTTTCTGGCCTTCTCCGCTTTAGTGGATTTCAATTAGAGCCGATGTTATTCAACCCCATTTGCTCCTTCTGCCGAGGCCAATTGCACATAATGCACATGTCACTTCCAGAGGAGGGCAGTGGAAACCCTGCGACTCTCAATGAATGAAAGGATCCATTTGTACTGTAACTTACCGACTAGTATAACCCATTCTGACCCGAGATCAGATTCTAAAAATGTCTTCTACATCCTGACAGTTTTCTGAAAAAGCTATGTTTCTATGTCAGTCGTTCTTCGATTTTTCAAAAAAATAGCAGACCTATACAAGCTCGTAGCGCGCCACTCGTTGGCGCGCTATGAGCTTGTAGATCTGTTATTTTTCAATAGCTAAAGCATGACATGATGCTAACACCAAAAGGGGTTCCCGGCCCAAAATGGGATAAGGCCATTGATGGACCGGGACTTCCTTGATGGATTCTGTTAGATTTTCATCAGGGGAGTTTTATCCATCATACGAATTGGAGAGAATAATCCCCAATGTAAGGTGCCCTTGTCACAACAGTGACAGACACATCTAATATGCCTTGGGATGAAACTTGAGAAAGTGCACAGTACTGGGCTCAACAGGGAGTGGTTTCTTCCGTCTCGATGACTACTATACTTACCTCGGGGCCCTGACAGTCACATCACTTTCACAGGTCAGATCATACTTTCTCCAAACATCCTCCATGAGTAACCACAGGCTAGATATGGATATGTTAAGAAAAACAACAATACCCACATGAGAAACCACCCAATTGAATAGCCGCCGCCCCGACAGGCGCAATATGTTTACGAGAAGACGAGCTAAAAAACACACAATCAGTAACACATTATAAACAAAGATAAGCCTCGTGCTGAACAGAAGACTTAACAGATTGTGCTGTGGGGGGGGGGGGGGTTAGCACGAGGACACAGTCACTATGTACAGTCAACCACCACGGCTGCTGTTGTCTGGCAGATTGCATGATGTGTCCCCGTTCCGTACTGTATGAGTGGAGCTAGATTGACCCAGACAGTGTTAGAATGGGTGTGAGAATGACTCAAGTGGACTCAAGTGGATGACTCAAATTGGATGCCTAAAAGTGTAAATAAATTAAAAGAATGTGTTAAAGGAGTTTGAAGTAGAGGCCTGTGTGTGTGTGTGTCATGTGTGTGTTTTTCAATAGCCTAATACAAGCCTGCTTATACATAGGGCACCACCGTAAAGTACATCTGGGGTCTCACTGGGTTTTCCCTGTTTATATAAAGCTCAAATAAAAGTGGGCAGACTTATGTAGCATGCCAGTGCACGCACGGCAAGCACGCACGCACACACACACACATGCAAACAAAATACTTTGATTATCCTGGCAATCAAGGCAACAGGAATGAACAGGCAACAGGAGAGGATGTATACACTCACTACTGTATGATAATCAAGACAGATGATAATTGCTTTATACATATGATAAGACAAAAGACATTCATTGACAAATCAAAGGGCATTGACTCATTGAACATAACTCTCTCTCTCTCTCTCTCTCCAAATGACAAGCTTGAAAGAAGGAAACTGCTCCTCAATCATTTTATGTGCAAGATTAAGGTCGCGTTCTCACCTCTACTTCGGTAGACTGGATGCGAACGGGCGGAGCAGTTGCATCATTCTTGCATTTTGAATTTGCTGCGTTTGCGTTCACACTGCGCGGTATAACCGCAGCAGGGAACTTCATCAATGTGTTCAATTCATAAACTACACAGTGATACAATGCGATTGTTTGCTCCACATAAGACTCCGGCCTTCACACCTGCCAGACGAAGCGCATTTTCCGACAATACGCAGTAAAGCACTCTGGTGTGAAATTGTGAATGCGACATCAGTCATTTACTGATCCTATAAATATCGGTTTCGATATATAGTCATATAGTCGGTTAATCATTGTCCAGCCCTATGCCTGCCAGACATGTACAAAGAGCCTTTAGAACTATAGAAAGACCGGGAATCTACCCACACGCCTCAAGTCTGGAAGGGCTGGTCCGGTACATCACAGGAACATGGACAACAGATGCAGGAGGAGGAGGGGACACTGGAGCAGCACGGACATTTTAAGCCCTTTTTAACTCATTTTGACCTGAGATCAGATTCTAAAAATGTCTTCAACATCCTGACAGTTTTCTGATGTTTCTATGTTTCTATGTCAGTGGTTCTTCGATTTTTCAAAAAATAGCAGACCTACAAGCTCGTAGAGTGGCGCGCTATGAGCTTGTAGATCTGCTATTTTTCAATAGCTAAAGCATTACAACAAGGGTTCCCGCCCAAAATGGGTTAATAGGTGCTAGTACAAGAAAAAAACGACTAACGTTTTTAATGATAATAAGGATAATGTACTGATTTGCATGATGTTTGGACAAGATTTCTTGTAGGAGTAATAATATTTTTGCAAAACTCTGCCTCCTGGTGGCTGGCAGTATAATAGGGCAATGTTACTGTGTGTACAATGTGTGAATGAATGTGTGCATGATTTGCGGCATTTTGTTCAAAACAGGCCACACCTGCAAACTTTAGATGTCAAGCTTAACCAATCGAGATGGAATATGAAAAATCCAATAGTGTCCACCTCGATTACAAGAATATAGAGGTACCGATTCACCTGATTTCTGGGGTAAAGACATCTGTAGTAGCATCAAAAAAGGCCATCTGGTGGTGCTATAACAGGGCCATGTGACATGTGGAGGTTGGGATGGATGGACGGACGGACAGACAGATGGGCAGGGTGCAAAACATACAACAAGTCACCCCTGATTTACATACAATGGAAGTGCAATGCCTGCCAATGAATGTAGCCGCTCACACACACACACACACACACACACACACACACACACACACACACACACACACACACACACACACACACACACACACACACACACACACACACACACACACACACACACACATACTGGACCTAAATGGTGCATTCATAAACATGGCTAAATCGTGCATTTACATAGAACCTTTATCCAAAACCATTTACAGTGTGCATTGCATTCACTCATTAACACACAGATGGCGGAGGAAACCATGCAATAAATAATAATAATAAAAATGTATTAATCCCCAGGGGTAAATTAAGAACCACCGCAATAACATGCACAGACTGACTGAAAAAGTACCAGAATACATTTACAAGCCTATACACTGCATGAACAGTACTCACATAAGCACACACTCATACACACTCATAAGCACGCACACACACACACACACACACTCATATAAGCACGCACACACACACACACACACACTCACTCATATAAGCGCACACACACTCATATAAGCGAGCACACACACACACTCATAAGCGCACACACACACACTCATGTAAGCGCGTGCACACACACACACTCATGTAAGCGCGCACACACACACACACACACACACACACACACACACACACACACACACACTCATATAAGCACACACATACTCATATAAGCACACACACACACACACACTCATAAGCACACACACACTCAAGCACACACACTCATATATAAGCACACACACTCATAAGCGCACACACACTCACACACACACACACACACTCATATAAGCACACTCATATAACTATAAGCACACACACACACACACACACACACACACACACACAGAGTCAGTAAATCCGCAAACATATGCACGTAGAATAAAGCTAGAACCCACTTCACACACCTACACAATGCAACAATGATCAGCCAAGATAAATCATGTTGTGCTCGATCTTAAGATACTAACTGCGGAGGTGGGAAGGAGCACACAGTGAACTGCATGAAATAATAATTCAACCTTGTGGTTTTATTGACTATCAATCAGAATCCGTCCCGAGCATTCCACGCTTTGCAGGAGAAACAATGGCTTCGCATGACTACGCCAGAAGAATTATAAACACAGACACACACAGCGAGGACGGCTACAGACTCTGAGAGACCATCAAGTTTATGATAATGGTGCTTGCAGTAGTGGCATCGAGCGTGGGCGTGCGCGGAGCTTTTTAAAATTCAGCTGTGCTAGCGATGAGCAGCACACGTCACCATTTTCTCCACTGCAGCGAGAAAATGATAGGTTTGAGAGGATGTGTCTGTGGGAGGCTGTTGGGAGTGGGGGGACGGGGGGGGTTGCAGACGCTTCTGTCTCGGAAACTTGTGTGCTTATTGTGTGAAATTGGGTGTTTGTGAGCGAGCGCACGCATTTCTACAGTGCGTGTGCGTGAGAGAGAGAGAAAGAGCATGTTTGAAAATAATGACTAAGTGAGACTGTGTGTGTGTGTGTGTTTGAGTGAGATAGTTCTGTGCCCAGTTTCAATCCTTGCTGACTCCAATCCACCACTACAGTTATCATTTGTTTATTGTAGCCTACAGTATGGAAAAACATTGGCCAATTTGATCAGCTTCTGCTGCTAAATATTATGTTTATTTGCCTATGGAGAACATGTTGGACGATAATAGAAGAGGGTGGTGGATGTCAAGAAATGTTGAAAGAGTAGCGGAAACCAGAAAGCATGCTGGCTTGTAGTAGATGCCTAGAGAGGGTATTTGATATTGTCTCCCATTTCAATACACAATTCATTCCATATGTTGATCTGACCTCATGATCAAACCCTGTACACTCAAGACACACTCCATTTGTGACCAGACCTCATCAAACCCTGTACACTCAAGACACACTCCATTTGTGACCAGACCTCATCAAACAAAAAGGGTTTTAAAAAGGGAATTCCACTCATTTTCAACATTTTGCTATGGTCTGAAAAAAATCATTAACTGGTGAAGTACATCTTGATGACGATGACATTAATGACATAATAAAAAATAAAAAAAATGACTCGTGACGTCATGTTGTAGTTCGGTGATCACCTCACCACCGAAAATCCAGACTATGAGCCTTAACAGAGTTACTTTTGTGTCAGAATATAACACCTCATTCCAAGCTCACCTCATTCCATCAAGAACATTATCACCAAACATGTAACATAACGTACTCAAAGAAAAGAACATCAGCGTCATCACCACCAAGGTTTTGCTTTACAAGAGGAAAGAATATTAGAGTCACTTCTATGTATAAATGGCCTGGCACCGGCTGAGAGAGGAGTTGTGTGGTAACTGTCCATGTGGGAGATGCACTCACTGCTCTAACACTTCAACCACAAGTCTTGTATCACCCACACACACAGGACAGGAATACAACATTTACATTTCCATAAGGGATGCACCGAAAGGGAAATTCTTGGCCGAAACCGAATACCGAATATAGGAAACAGTTAGCCGAAAACCGAATATCCGAATATGATTAATATTATATATATATTTTTCCTACCATTGCTGTCATGGCCGTACCTTAAAGCTACCTGATTTATGGCAAAATAAATGGTTATGGCAAAACTTAACTTAACAAAATAATCACTAACATTTATTCAGCTCTTGTGAATGCATTCATTGCATATACACTATTCAGTGATATATTTTTTTATATGTTTAAAAAATGTCTCTGTGGAATTATTTATGTTGGACAAACCAAGCGCGACTTAAAGATGCGTACTGTATAGCTGAACACAAGGCAGCCATTAGACATGGAACATGGAATATGCCAAAGCAAGACATTTGAGACAGAGGCCATGGCTCTGCAGCCAGCCTCATATACATGGGGATTGAAAAGGTCACACTGCCACCCAGAGGTGACCTTACATTATTTTACTACAAAAAGGGAAAGCTATTGGGATCTTTATTCTTTACATTAAACTCAATTGAGCCACACAGATTAAATGAAAGCCTAGATTTAACTTAAGTTATTTATTTATTTTTGTGGTGCAACTACTCCCTTACGGAGCTATGTGTGTGGCTGGGTGCCTGAGCACGAAAATAGCATGGTTGTTTTTCACCACCTGTGCGCAACCTTAAAGCGGGACTGACACGCCCCTCGGGAAGCTATTAAGGCTATTAACGCTAGCATCTAGATTGTGACGTAAAGTCGGGCCAGCTCAATTTGACCAATGAAATTGATCTTGTATCTGGTCTAAATGTCAGAGCGGCTCTGGGCTCTGCGAGTTAGCGTTCCTGGTGGCTATCAACTCATGCTAGTGGTTTTGAGGTCACTTTTAGCTTCATAGCTGGGTAAAAGTTTGGTGGAAAAATTAATTTTTTTGCTCGAAAATCTCGTTAGAATGATATTGAGTTGACGTGTAAGTTTTAGGGTGAACTGTTGCATAATCGCAATTTCGCGTGACGGGTTCCATCGTACCTATCTTGTCTTATCTGTCTCCCCCCGCTGACACGCCCTCAGCCGGCTAAGTGCTGAACAGGGCTCACGGAGCCCTGGAGCTTCACGTAACGTTATCACTGCCTGTGACTACTCTAGCGGCCGGCCTAACCTGTGTCCGCCCCTCTCTCTCTCTCTCTCTCTCTCTCTGTCTCACACACACACACACACACACACACACACACACACACACACACACACACACACACACACACACACACACACACACACACACACACACACACACACACACACACACACACACACACACACACACACACACACACACACACACACACACACACACACACTCTCTCTCTCTCTCTCTCTCTCTCTCTCACACACACACACACCGATATGGGGGGGCGGTCTCTCTCTCTCTCCGTGCACAACTTGGAGCTCTCCAAATAGCCACCAGAAGTATGATGAAACTTGACATAGCGTTATTTAGGCTATAATGATCAACTTGTATGGGTGATCATTTTATGTATATCAAATATTATACCCCTCCATACACACACACACACACACACACACACACACCGACAGTCAGAGAACTGACTCACTAAACAACACTAAACAACGTTGGATTCGTACAGTGCAGAATGCAGATAAGTGTAGGCCTATGTTCTTATTATAATTGTGAGTTTGTTTTTTAACATGCACCGCGAGTCCACGGGAGCCGATCTACAAGCTCACAACGCGTTGCACTGCGAGTAGCCTAGAGAAGGCTGTCAAGTGAGCAGCGCAATCGCGCATGCTATAGAAATATCCTAATAAATAAATAAAAAGGTGTCGCTTGCAGGGGCAGTTTCCTTATGGGACTTGCCTCTAGAATGCATGCATAGGCATGCAAGTGCACTCGGCATTTATATATCATATATATAGACTAGTACGAAGTATAATTAAATGATCACAGGCATTCTAGGTCGGGACACATGAAATCCACGTAAATGCCTTTCCGCTAGCTTCACGTCATTATATCAGCGTAAACGCGAGAAAACATCAACTTCTTTTTTTTCACCGCTGGGGGGGGGGGGGGAGGCGGGGCTGCGGATAGCCCCCATGAGGATCATCAGAACTATTCGGGTCTGCAGTTACAGCACACATTTTCTTATATTATGGCGACGAGTATAGTCACTCATGACGGACAATCGGACATATAGGCAATGAAACGGTCAGTAAAGTGGAATGAATCACAGCATTATATCGCCCCTTGCTGCAGAATGGGAAAGAATGCAGAATATTTTCATGGCTTATAATCTAGGACAGGTCAGACGATCAGTTGAGGCAATTTATTATTTGGTACAGAGTCACACTCAATTCAATTCAATTCAATGGGCTTTATTGGCATGAGAAAACATACGTTTACACACAGTCAAAGAGTACGGCAATTTCCCCGTTTTGATGTGCCTTCTCATCAATTCATTATGCATAAACAAACATTTCACATGAACAAACAATATTGGTAAAACTAACACATTTGAGTACGTTATATACATTTTATTTTCACACATTTAGAGTCCGACCGGCTGAGAGCAGCCTGCATGACTACCAGAGGCTATACCGTGTGCGCACTAGGCTGTGCCCCGGCGGTGAGAGGGGACAAACGGACGTGAGCAGGGCTGCATCCCAGCTCTCTGCCGCAGCATGGAACTCCGAGTGCGAAATAGCGATTATGCAACAGCTTACCCTAAGACCTACACGTCAACTCAATGTCATTGTAAGGAAGCTTTTCGAGCAATAAAATATTTTTTTTTATTACACTTTCACTTTGTATGACGCAAAAGGCCACCTCAAAACCACTAGCCTTTACTGCGCTAGCCACTCAGCTCGGCTAGATGCTAGGTCACGTCAGAGCCTGAGATATAGTCACGTGTCGTTTGAAACTGTTTTCATTCAGACCACGTGATGTACCTTATCAGCAATGTTAATCTCGGGCTTTGACACTCCCCCTTTAAGGCCGGCACCCTGGCTCTGGTCCTGTGGGTCTAGAACTTCCGGAGACCCCACGGGGACCCCCACACGGAGTTGCACCACTCACTTCACACAGGTGTGATTTTGTTGTGTGAACATTTTACATAATTATGCTCCCTCAACCTGAGATTTATTTATTAAGGTGTCATGTTGAATAATATATATTTGTGTGTGTGGATGAATTGTATCCATATTATAC
Organism: Protomyctophum bolini; assembly: GCF_963924005.1. Taxonomy (NCBI): domain Eukaryota; kingdom Metazoa; phylum Chordata; class Actinopteri; order Myctophiformes; family Myctophidae; genus Protomyctophum; species Protomyctophum bolini. The sequence continues at coordinate 33,726,597 of NC_137873.1, read as the reverse complement.
GTGTAAATCACACAATGAGTTCTCTCTTGATATTGTACTGTATTATCGTCCGTCACATTTTTTTCTCGCATCTTTACGGAGCCTCTGAGTGGCCATGTTAAGAAAGATTAATTATCTTACAGTCCGTCCGGACGAGAAAATAATGATCTTGTCCGGACGAGAAAATATCTTGTTCCGGACAAGATATTATGTCATCTCTGGACGAGATATTATCTTGTCCGGACGAGAGAATTTATTTTACTTACCATGGCCACTCAGGGGCTCCGTACATCTTTTACCTGTCTGTCCACCTCGACAGCCACACAAGTTGGGCCGAGTATTGTTACCACTGGATGATACCCCACCAAACTGGCCTCACAAACAAGCTCCATCATAATTCTTATCTCATCTTCCTCTGCCACTTTTCGTCGCTTTGTCTATTCAACAAGATGTCCTTATTGCCCTTTCCCAAAGACCAATATACTGTATAGTTATTTTCGCTCCTATGCCACCAAAAAGTGGAACGCCCTACCAACAGCTCTCAAAGGGCACCTACGGACGGCTGCGATTCGAAACTGGCCCCCGTAAAATCTGAATCGCACCTCCCTCCCCCTTTTCACCCTCACTGTATACGTTTCTTTCCCCTTTTTTACCCCCTCTTGTAAACAAGTGTAATGCTTTATTGGGTCGTCCACTCACAGTTAACAGTCTTTGTATCGAGTTGTGCTTGAATTGTACTGTAATTCTGCAAACTGTTAATAAATATTTCAATCAATCAATATCGTATAGTAAAATCACAGTCACATGTAATTGGCTGTACAGTATATGAACCATTCATATAGGTAGACCTTTAACATGCATGTCTGTGTGTGATGTCACCAGAACTGACATGTTATGAAAGCACTCGGACCCTTTCATAATTTCTTTTTTTTTTTAAACAGCTCCAAACATGGCATCTATGCTGAGATGGCTTTCTTGGCCACGAGGATCCATTATATTAGAAGGTCCAGTGAGTGGAGGAGTGCACTTGCTATTTCGCTTCTCCCTTTCGCTTTCAAGGTTTTCCATTCCACATGCCGCCTCAAAAGAGGAGCCAAGAATAGCAATGCATTCGGGCACGAGCTCCCTGTGTAATTTCCCATGCCTTTTCAGGTCTCCATTCCTCCGCAGCCCACGTGTGCCATAAGACAATAAGAGTTGGAGCTTCATTATGGAGCTGACAAGAGCGTTTATGTCCCGTGGCAAGAGTCAGGGGGAATACTGTACCATCATTCCTAGTAGTGGATCATAATACAGCAGCTACACATTGGTGTGGTTTACCAGATTGGTGTCGGTTTTCGACCATAATAGTTCGTGAATAGAAAGCACGCAGAAATAGGCTAGCATAATTCCTATACAGCAGTATGAATATGTAAATTGGTTTACCACTGGTGGCTGGGGGGTGCGGTGCACTTTTGAATTCTGTATTCCAGGTTGAATTACAGTATGTCAGCCATGTCTTGCTCAGCCTGTTGGTTGTTTAATAACTGCCATATCTATGACCGATTCAGAATTTTAATGCCTGACCTCGTTTAATCCATTCAGGGCGGGAGCCCCTTTTGGTGTTTCTAGCATTATGTTGTACTTTAGCTGTTGGAAAATAGCAGATCTACAAGCTCATAGCACGGCAGCGAGTGCCGTGCTATGAGCTTGTAGGTGAACTTGAACAGGTCCGCTATTTTGTTTTTAATCGTGAAAATGTGCCTCAAATCTTTGAATATCTATATTCTTTCAGGATTTCAGTTTTTAACTAAAATCTTTGCTTCTGGGAGGTCCCTCCCTGCCATATTTTCAGATGGGGGTCGGCGGCATATTACATATCATTTTTGGGGTTCTTCACATGGAAAATTGAGAACCACTGACTAACTCACTGACATGTGGTTTTTCAGAAGAAAAAAAATACATTTTAAAAAGACATTTTTTATATTTTGACGTCAGGTCTAAACGGGTTAATGGGTCAACTGAAATATTTCGTTTCGCTTTCTACATTTATTTATTCCACAGGTGATTGCCAATTACAGTTTGCCTCATGACTTAGCAGTATTCAATAAGAGGGCTATCGTGTTAGTTCTGCCTAATTAACCCATTTCGGGCGGAAACCCCTTTTGCCGTTTTAAGCATTATTATGTTACACTCTAGCTATTGAAAGATAGCAGATCTACAAGCTCACTCGGTGCCGTGCTTGTAGGTCTGCTATTTTAGAGAAATCGTCAAAATGTGGTGCAAATCTTTGAATGTATATTCTTTCAGAGCGAACGTTTTGAACTCATATCTTTGCTTCTGGGGGGGGGGTCAAGGAACAACATATTTTCACATGGAGGTCGACGGCCAAATACACACAATTCTGGAGGTCCTTGATATGAAATATTGAGCACCGCTGACATAGAAACATGAGGTTTTTCAGAAAATTGTCATGATTTTTATTTATTTATTAACTTTTTCGACGTCCGGCCTAAATGGGTTAATGCCGGTGGCGTGCGTCGAAAATAGAAGACTGAGGAGCTCTCAATGTGTCTCATTGAGAGCTTGCAGGCCGGCTATTGTTGACGCTGCCGCGTGACAGAGTGTGAATCAGGCTTTACTAAGCCTCCAGCACTCAGCAGTGGTGGAAAAAGTTTTTACTTAGTATCAATACTGCAATGTAGAACTACCTTTTTAGTAAAGGTTCGAAATTAAAAAAATGTACTTGAGCACAAAAGTATTGGTGTCAAAATGAAATGTACTTAAGGTACCGAAAGTAGAAAGTATACTCTTTATGCAGAATGTCTCATTTAATGTTTTCAAATGTATACAAATCTTTAGAAAATGGCAGATCTACAAGCTCACAATGGCCAAAATGTGTATAGGGCTGAACTTGTTAATGTGCGTTTTGTAATAATAATCATCAAAGTAACTAGTAACTACAAAATGTGTCTCTGAAATGTAATAATAATAATATATACGATTTATATAGCGCTTTTCAAGGTACCCAAAGTCGCTTTACAGAACAGAAGTAAAAACTATTTTATTAGAAAACTAGTTAAAGGTTAAAAGGTTGAGTTTAAAAAAGTTTGTTGGCATCCATGTTTTAACGTCAGTCAGGCAGGAGGTGAGGGTGGAGTGGGTGATGGTGGTGATGGTTTTGCAGGGGAGATAGAGCTGTGTGTCATCGGCGTAACAGTGAAAGCGGAGGCCGTGACTGCGGAGTGTCTGACCAAAGGGGGAGCATGTAGAGAATGAAGAGGAGGGGACCAAGTACGGAGCCTTGGGGGACGCCGTGGGTGACAGGTGATGTGAGTGATTGGCATGTTGTTAATAGAAATAAAATGGTGTCCGTCAGTGAGGTATGATTGGAAGGCAGTGTCAGTGATTCCAAGGGTGGATTTGAGGCGTGAGACGAGTATGGAGTGATGAATGGTGTCAAAGGCAGCACTGAGGTCGTTTTGTGACTCTGAGGAGGGCGGTTTCGGTGCGAAAACCGCATTGAAATTGTTGGTAGAGGTGGTTTGTTTCCAGGTATGTAGTGATTTGGCTGACGACTACTCGTCCCCCCAGAATATTGGACAGAGATGGGAGGTTTGAGATGGGCCGGTAGTTATTGGGGGAGTCGGGGACGAGACCAGGGTTTTTTTTTTTAGGATGGGTGTAATAGAGGCAAGTTTTAGGGGGGGTGGGTACAAATCCAGAGGAAAGGGAAGAGTTTATTGTTATTGGGATGAGTGGGGAGAGAGCGGGGAGGCAGTCCTTGAGGAGGTATGGGGGGAGAGGGGGTCCAGGGAGCAGGTTGAGGACATGCGTGTAATGATGGTTGAGAGCTCAGAGGGTGTGTGGTGATGTCCACAAATGAGGAGAAGGAGCGTGCAGTGGGTATGGAGGGCTCGGGTTCAGGTCCGGGGGGGGTGGCTGTGAATAGTGTTGATTTTGTCGTGGAGGAAGTTATTGCATTTTTCGATAGTGAAGGAGTGGGACATGGTGTCCATGGGTGTGAGTAATTTGTTGACTGTGGAGAAGAGAGTACTCTGGGGTACTTGGCCACTGCCTGCCAATTCCAGAGTAGTATGAAGTGCGGGTGGAGTTGATGGTGTCCTTGTGGAGCTGCATGTGTTGTTTGTTTGTGTATGTCAGAGTGAACGGTGAGCCCAGTCCGGCTGTCTGCCCTTGGCAGTGGAGTGGAAGTACAAGTACTGAAAGGTACAAAGTACTCAAGTAAAGTACAATAGAGTCAAAATTGTACTTAAGTACAGTTACTTTCCACCACTGCGACTCAGAGAGAGTGATGGGCAAGGGGAGAGGATAGGACAACTTTGCAAAAATACAGATACATTTCTCAAAAACCAATTGTGCAATACATTTCCAGCTGTGCCCTAGTTTTGTTCTGCTTTTAACGGTGTTCTTGTACTGTTTTTTAACCTGTACCGCGACCTTGAGTGCCCTGAAAGGCGCCTTCTAAATAAAATGTATTATTATTATTTCAAACAGATGCCAATTTCTTCTGTATATCCTACACAGACCGGAAAGCATCTTAACGGGGCTTTATCATGAAATTGAATAATTTCTAAATCATTTACATTAAAACGTCGGTGCTTCTATCAAAAATGCAATCAGTACCCAGGATCAGAATATGTCCGTGCAGACAGACAGACAGAGGCCTTGAGCCTACATTTTTGTGTCACATGAAGGTGTCACTCGCCATACATAACTGATCATGTTGCTAGCTTGACAATCAGCTAAATTGCCCAGATTTATGTGTTTGTGTGAATCACAGCGATGATTTGATTGGCTGAGCAGTGAGCACGGAATTGAGACGATTTGATTGAAGTGAAGACGCAAATTGCGATTGGCCGGAATGAGATGATGACGTATGATGATAAGAGCGCCCCTCACTTCACACGGGTTAGATTTTTGAGGTCATAATAACTCGTGTCGCATTTGCCGTTGACAATGAAAGGAGAATGTACTGTACGTCATAAATATGATGCGATTTGACACCAGTGAGGGGAGGGAGGGGCTAGCCCACACCGGGCCCTGCGCTTATGACTGAAACAACACAACAGACCTGCACTTATGACTGAAACAACACAAAAGACCTGCACTTATGACTGAAACAACACAACAGACCTGCACTTATGACTGAAACAACACAACGGACCTGCACTTATGACTGAAACAACACAACGGACCTGCACTTATGACTGAAACAACACAACAGACCTGCACTTATGACTGAAACAACACAACATGGACCTGCACTTATGACTGAAACACCACAACAGACCTGCACTTATGACTGAAACACCACAACAGACCTGCACTTATGACTGAAACAACACAACAGACCTGCACTTATGACTGAAACAACACAACAGACCTACACTTATGACTGAGCGTCTGGACACTGATCATGTGCTGAATGCACAGTCTGCCTCGGCTGACATTGAACTGTGCAGTCCCTTAGACCAATCTGACCTGAGATCAGATTCTAAAAATGTCTTCTACATCCCGACAGTTTTCTGAAAAAGCTATGTTTCTCCGTCAGTCGTTCTTCGATTTATCTAAAATAGCAGACCTACAAGCTCGTAGCGCGCCACTCGGTGGCGCGCTATGAGCTTGTAGATCTGCTATTTTTCAATAGCTAAAGCATAACATAATGCTAACACCAAAAGGGGTTCCCTCGCCCCCAAAATGGGTTAGACCAGTGGTTCCCAAAGTGTGGTCCGGGGACCCCTAGGGGTCCTTGAGGGAGTTCCAGGGGGGTTCACAGCTACTGTAAATGATAGTTACGAGGAACTAAATTATGGGTTTATACCATAACCATCCATTTGAACACTCTCAGAGTTAAATTAACTTTGATTTTACAATATACATTGCGGTCCCAGAGATAGACATTTTGGGACCATAGTACTACCGTAGCCTAATTCAGGTCAAACCGTGGAAAATTTAAATTACTGCTAGAGCCGTAAAAATCATCCAGCTGGCAGTGTGTTCGACTCCCGATCCCCACGGCCCTTACTGCATGTCACCCCCCCTATCTCTCCACCCATTTCCTGTCAACTCCCTCCATAAAATATATTAAAAAATAAATAAAGAATAAAACCCCCAAAAAATAAAACCTTCTCTTATGGGTGTCCTTAGGGTATATTTTCAAATTGGGGGTCCGCAGGGCTAATGACTAATCCTTTTGGTCCGTCCTAGACATGAAAAGGTTTGAGAACCATTGTGTGAGATGGAGGATGACTGATTTAAGCAGTCACACACCTGGCCTGAGTCAAACTAGAGCTGGACTCAGAGCTGGGTGTGGCTGCGCACCTGTTGTGCATCATGGACTTGAAAATATGAATGCCCCCCTGATGATTATTCCCTGGATACGGCACTGATCTGCTCTCCTGTGTAATAATGTTGTATGTTGTTGTATTATTCCCTGCACATGGAGGAATAAAGCTACAAACTTACAAACAAACAAAGTAATACATACTGTATGATAGTTACTGCATGTAAAAAGTTCCTTGTTATCAGCCTTTGAATCAGCCAAAGAATTAACACAGAATCAACGAATTGCTTCACCGCTTCCGGAGAAAATTAATGCTACACATCAACCCAAGACACATCACCTGTTCTTAACAACTATACTCACTGCAGCGTTGGGCAATAGCTTCATGGATGTGAGTGAGCATCTTGCCTATAAATCAGCAAATGTTGTGAGTAGTTTTTACTACTCAGAATGATGTAGCTTTCAAAGTAGTCATGCATTTTCATCCCCAAGTTGCTGGCTTAAACCTGACAAAGCTACATCACAATCATTTTCACACGGTGAAACACACAGTGGCACATCAACATAAAGAGAGAACAAATGCCTTTTGAGTGCAGTTTCTCCATCACATCAGAGAGAATTGTCCATCTCCAGCTATACAGCCATTACCCAGTTAAGTGGTTTTGACCCGAGATCAGATTCTAAAAATGTCTTCTTACATCCTGACAGTTTTCTGAAAAAGCTCTGTTTCCATGTCAGTCGTTCTTCGATTTAAAAAAAATAGCAGACTTACAAGGTCGTAGCGCGCCACTCGGTGGCGCGCTACGAGCTTGTAGATCTGCTATTTTTTAATAGCAAGCATAACACCAAAAGGGGTTCCCTCCCAAAATGGGTTAAGTGGTATGTTTTATTCAATCACTCAATGCCAATGACGTCGGCCACATTACCAACACGCATTGTAGGTATACTTACGCAGCTATAGCTAGCTACATCTTGAATGCGGCTTGTGCAACAATACTGAGGACTAGTCACAATCTTTATTAGATGAGAGGCATTCTATACCTCCCTCAGGGAGGGGTTGTGTTTGTCGAGATCTACTCAATTTAATGGGGAGCGTGCACGCAAACCATATCAAAGAGAGTTATGCAATGCCATGCGCCGCTCCACGGAGGATTCACTGACAGGGATGAGTACTGGAGCTGCACGGATGCGTCTTCGGAGCCATCGTAGAGAAGTGCCGGTGGGAATGCCGCAATAACCCGCTCTGTAGTTTACCGATGATGAAACTTAATACTTGCAACAACTGAGACAGAAAATCACTGATTCTTTTTAGGCTATGTTATGCTACTGCTGGAGATGATTGGCAGCGAAGACAATTAGATTCATATTGCAATGAATGGGTAAGAGGTTTGAACAGAAGATACCAATTTGCAATCTCCAATCATGGGCCCCTTGAATACATGTGGCGATGTTGGAGATTGCGCATGCCAAGCACTACTCAAAATCACTCAGTCTACCCATAATCCCTTGTTGGGGATTTGAAGTGTCACAAGTACATCTCCTACTACATGACATGTTTTCTCTCTTACACACACACAGACACACAAAGACAGACAGACGCACGCGCACACAAACAACGTCCCATCTTCCCTCGGGCAATCTGGAGAGAGAGGAAGGCTAATGAGCTGAAAAACGTAGTTGGACCACAAGAAAAACAACCCCTAGCAGTTGAGATGAAACGTAAGATCTATCAGAAAACAACCCATCCCACCCACCATATTCGGAGCTTCCCCCCCCCCCCCTTGCTTGCTCAGCAACACCCCAGGAGAGGGGAAGGCCTGAATGAGATTCTATAATGCGATTCTTGGTTATGTAACCTCGTGTGATAAATAACTGCAGATGTTCCAGGGCAAACGTAACCAAAAGGGAAGCCTCTCCTCCAAATCTCTCTCTCTCTCTCTCTGCCTGTTCTGACTGCACCGCCGGGGCGATGGGGAGGAATGATGCTATTTCTGCTCGGGCATCTTCTCCATAGGTGCACATTCTGTGGTGCAGGTCACATGGCCTTGAAGAAGGAACCACGCTGCTGCCAGCCAGCTATTTCTGGGCACATTGGGCAGGAAATAAGACAGGTGTGAGGAGCACTGGCAGTGGGAGAGCGAAAAAGGTGCAGGGAGGCATTACTCTGTGGCACTTTGCGCTCGTGATGCATAATTCTAGCCCATTTTGGGCCGGGAACCCCTTTTGGTGTTCTTGTTCTTTAGCCATTGAAAAATAGCAGATCTACAAGCTCATAGCGCGCCACCGAGTGGCGCGCTACGAGCTTGTAGGTCTGCTATTTTTGAAAAATCGAAGAACCACCGACATAGAAACATAGCTTTTTTTCAGAAAACTGTCAGGATGTAGAAGACACTTTTCGGTCAAAATGGGCTAGGGGGTGCCTGCCACAGTTTTATCTCGTGTGATGTGCCAGGTCGCCGTGTTGTTTGGTGTCGGGATGAGTCAGCGGTGGGGTGGGTTAGAGAGGGGGCAAAGGCTCTATAAGGCCGCCTGCCATGGCTTGCGGTTACTGTTTTTTTTTTACTGATAGGCCCTTTTGGCTGTGCCTCTGTGCCTGGCGGCCGCATGCCAGTGAGATGAGCACAGTGGCAATGGCAGCGGCACGCCTCGTCACAGTGACAGCTGCGGGCCAGCCCATGACCTCCTCTGCCCTGCAGGCCCCACCCCTCCTCCTCCTCCTCCTCCTCCTCACGGCAAGGCCTATAACCCCTGTCCTCTATAGCTCATTTTGGACGGGAACCCCTTTTGGTAGTTTTAAGCATTGCGTAATACTTTAGCTATTGAAAAATAGCAGATTTACGAGCTTGTAGGTCTGATATTTTTTGAAAAATCGTGAAAACAAATCTTTCAATATATATTCTTTCGGAGCCAACGCGTTTAACTCAAATCTTTGCTTCTGGGGGGTGTCTCTGGAACAACATTTTCAGATGGGGGGGTCGTAGGCCAATTACATAATAATCTTGGGGGTCCTCGACATGAAATAGTTTGAGAACGACTGACATGGAAACATGTGTTTTTCAGAAAGGCATTTGAAGAATCGTCCTCAGGTCTAAATGGGCTAGTCCAATACACTTGTCATGCAGGGTTGATAATGAATCTATGCCATTGTTGGCACCTGCAGTAGTATATAGTCTATATAGTACTACTGCAGGTCTATATTATAGACTAATAAGCTACTATGAGCACTTAACAATCCTGGAAGTCTTACTTTTTATTATGAAGAGATTCCTTTTTTTTGTTTCTGAACAAACAAAAAAAAAATGACCTAATTTTGCACCATTCCGTATTTGAAGGTCATATTAAAAGCTCAAGATTCTTTCATTTTGTTTCATTAAAAAAAAGTATTTCATATCATAATGTTTGTAATAATTTATAATCTGTTAGTGTTCAATATTAAAAACATATTTGACAAACAAAACAAAAAAGCTCAAGAAGACGACGATATTATTCTGTGTAGTAGACAATGTGTGACTCTTTTGCAAGTGAAATGTGCATAGTGTGTCCCAGGCAGTCACAACATGGAGCGCTGAGCACTTTGAAGTTTCAGAGACAGATCTATGACAGGAACCGAGCATAATCACAAAGGAATGGATCTCTGCTGAAGTAGCAGTATTCGTCAATACCAGCTGGTAAGTCTGTGCCCTTTCCACAGTACTGCCAATTTCATTAAAGATTTGTTCAGGATCAAACTGCAAAGAAAAGCCTTTTTTATATATATATATTCAAGGAAGCGATCACTTAATGTAAAAAGACAATTTCAGGGGATATCATTACTCTAATCTTGACAACTGACATCAGCCATTTTGTGCTATAGCAATTACATACGAGACCTTTTACGGTAAATAATGTGAGCAGTGATTTTAAGGTTTGGATCATCATCATTGCCTGCCTTTGTGTTGCTGCATACAATACATCTGTGCAGGTATAATCAAACTTAACTTCATTCTGATAAGTTACAACAATTGTACTTGCGACGGTAGGTCACGGATCACTATGAAAACCTGTAAATCCGTCACGCCGTCAGTCGGTCACGCCTCCATATATGGTCGGCAGTCCCATCACGCTTCGTCACACGTCACGTTTCCATGATATATGACACGACACTGACCTCATCAAAACCCTGGATTATAGCCATACATCACCTAGATCTGCATATATGGAGCCGGTCGGCAACTCCACATCTGACCTCAAACCCTTAGATCTCCATATATGGAGCTGACCTGTTCTGACATTCCATATGTTGATCCCCCCCCCCCCCCCCCCCCACCACCACCTGTGCTTCCTCTTCCATGTCTCCCTTTTGACTGATACCTGTCCGTTCAAACTCTAGACAGGCCTGTCCTTTTGACTGATACCTGTCCATTCAAACTCTAGACGGCCCTGTCCCAAAGTTATTAGTGCAGCCGCGCCCCGGCAGCCGGCAAAGACAAGAGTTCTCAACAGGGCCGAAAATGTAAGGCCCGCGGCCCTACCTGGGCCCTCATCAAACCCTGTACACTCAAGACACTGCCCCCGCTGCCACCCTTAGTTCTCCATGTATGGAATGTCAGAACAGATCAGCTCCATATTATAGCATGCTGATCTGACCTCAGTCTGCACTCTGCAGTCACCCAGGCGGATGCGTGGGTCTCTTCTGAAGTAGCACAAAGTGAGGGTGTCTTACTGGACTGTAGAACCAGGTGACTTGTTCTATACAAAAATGCAGATCACGTCAATGCTATATAACACAAGGTCCGAATCCACGACATCCATCCGATCAGACTCGTCATTCTAAGAATAAATGCAGGTGGGAGAGAACGATAAGCCGGTTATTCAGTCCTCAAGTGCATAGCAGTTAAATCTCTAGGTTTTTTACAGGTGACTCAAAGTCTCCTACACCGACGAGAAGTGTTGACTCACGCTCACACCATTAGAAATCTCCTTCAGACGCACACTGCTGCGCGGTGACACAAACCCTCGCCACCAGTCTTTGTGAAGGCTGTGAGAGAGAGTTAAAAAAAAAAGTCCCCCCCCCCCCCCCCCCCCCCACCAGCGGTTCTGATGCAAAGGCATCAACCATTTTATGGCCTGCAAGTGTGCATCGCAATCACCTTTTGGGTTGGATCCTTCAGATATTCATTGTGCCTCTGAGACCCATTTTGACCTGAAATCAGATTCTTAAAAAAATGTCTGTTTGAAAATTACAGTTTTCTGAAATAGCTATGTTTCTATGTCAGTCGTTCTTCGATTTTTCAAAAATAGCAGACCTACTATGAGCTTGAAGATCTGCTATTTTTCAATAGCTAAAGCACAACATAATGCGAACACCAAAAGGGGTTCCCGCCCAGAATGGGTTAAGCCCTTCTGGTCGGGAACCCCTTTTGGTGTTTTAACCATCATTTTAAACTTTATCTATTGAAAAATAGCAGATCTACAAGCTCATACCGCGGCACCGAGTGCCACGCTACGAGGTTGTAGATCTGCTATTTTTGAAAAATCGTTGAAAATGTGGCGCAAATCATTGAATATATTCTTTCACAATGAATGTTTGCTTCTGGGGGGGGGTCCCTGAAACTACATATTTTCAGATGGGGGTCGGCGGCCAAATTCAGATAAATCCGGAGGTCTCGACATGGAAAAGGTTGAGAAACACTGACTGACCGTCAGGATTTAGAAGCCTTTTTTTTAAATCGTCCTCAGGTCTAAATGGGTTAAGGTCCGACTAACTGTAAAATGTACACTTTCTTACCTACTGCCTTCATTCGCTCAAACACCACCGAGAGACGGTCATTCCATCTACATGCCATTAGAACATGCTATAATTGAAACACTTTGTTGTACAGTATCCCAATTGCCCTTAAACTTTAATTTTTTGTCACATCAAAGCGAACACCTTCAAAGGACTTGAGAAGAAACTGACACGTAGCTCAGTACTCATAAGGCTTTACACTGGCTGTCAATTTGATAAGGAGGATACAATGCTACTGTGTATAGATCCATAAAGCTAATTGGACACATGTTGCATCACCACACGACACGTGAGTTGTAATACTTTTGCAAATGAGTGATTCAGTGTTGGTGGTAAAGTAAATGTCTAAAATAAAAAGGTATATCTTTTAAATGATACATTTGTAGGCTTATGGTGTTGATCTGACCGCCCCTTGCTAGAAAGCATTCCTCAGCAGAAATGTAATGGTAAGCGAAAGCCCTTCGCAGCAGTATGTCACTTAAAAGACTGTCACTTAACACAAGCGATGCCGCCATCCAGCATCTTTCAAAATAAATACTCCAGGACCTGGCTGAGATATATATGTATGCACTTCATTTAACTGTTCTTGGCTAATAGGACCGCCGCGAACAACTTAGGAACGGTGAGAAATTATCTATCCGGCGCGAAATACCCCAAAAATGACCACGGCCTTTTTTTAAATAACCGCCACTTAAAACATGCCTCCATCTTCTAAAATCGTTGGAGCTACAGATGTTCCGAGATGCTCAAAATGTTCAGAATACTCACGTTTGAATACTCAATAGACGGTGGTCTTCTTTCCATAAGTTAACCCATTCTGGCGAGCACCCCTTTTGGTGTTAGCATTATGTTATGTTTTAGCTATTGAAAAACTGCAGATCTACAAGCTTATAGCGAGCTTGTAGGTCTGCTATTTTTGAAAAATCGAAGAACGACCGACTTAGAAACATAGCTTTTTCAGAAAACTGTCAGGATGTAGAAGACATTTTTAGAATCTGATATCGGGTCAAAATGGGTTAACGGCAGGGTGCAAACTAGCCACAATTTGCCAATTATGCAAAATAAATATCGACTATTTTCGCTCCAAGACAGGCACGGCAGGGTTGAAAGTGTCAAACCGTGAGAAGCCCCTGACAGCTGCAGAGGGTATATAAACAAAACCGCTAATCTGACTTCAGCCAACAATTGAGCTCTTGCCTTGACACAATAAATGGAAGATATTCAGCTAAATCCCGACATAAGCTCTGCCCACGTGTACGGCACAGAGACGAGCACGACACACAACAGACGTCTTCTATTTCTGCCTCTATGCTCGTTAATGGGTAACACCATTTGGTGCAGTGACTCTCTCTCTGTGACTCTCTCTCTCTCTCTGTGTGTGTGTGTGTGTGTGTGTGTCTCCCCCTGTGTGCGCTGTGATGCATCGATCTACTCCACTCGTCCGCCGGAATGAAAGCAGTGTTTTGGAAATGGCACAGCGGCTTCAAAACAGAGGTCAGACGCATCAGGACTTCTTGGCGGCGTGGTGGTGGTGGTGGTGGGGGGGGTAGATCATCACCAGAGGGTGTCACTGTTGCTGCATTAAATTAATTTAGACCCAGTGGTTCCCAAAGTGGGGTCCATGGGGGAGTCGGGGACCCCCAGGGGTCCTTGAGGGAGTTCCATTTGGTTCCATTTGCACACGCTCAGAGTTAAATTGCCGTAACATTGATTTTACAATATAAAATCGGGGTCCCAGAGATAGAAATGCCATTAAATGTGGGGACCGTAGGTCAAACTTGGGGTCCTTGAAATGAAAATGGTTGAAAATCACTGCTAGAGCCGTGACAATATTCTCTTATGGGGGTCCCTGGCATATATTTTCGAATGGGGGTCCGGCGGGCTGATAAGTGTCAATTTGGGGGTCCTTGACATGAAAAGGTTTGAGAACCACTGATTTAGACAACAGGGATAAACTGGAGGGGAAAAATAAAACTATAAAACTATTTTCAGTCAATGTTGCAGACTTGATTATTGGCTGTTCTTTGAAATAGCATGAGGCCATAGCTAGCTCCAGGCATGGTTTAATATTATTATGCATTGACAAACACTAGATTTGCTGCACATGATGAAATCAAATATATCTTTTTTGAGTGGTGCAACCACTCCAAGGAACAGCAATGTCCGTGCCTATGCGCCTATGTGACGTTAACCCACCCATGCACCTATGTGACTGTGAGCACCAGTATGACTATTAGTACCAGTAGGGCCGCGGTTGTGCCAGAATCAGAGAGAGAGATAGTGCTGCACTGTTGCCTGCTAATGAGAGAGAGAGAGAGGAGGGGGGGGGGGGGGGGAGAGGGGAGTTGCACCACTCAGTTCGATTTTTATATCACAATCAAACCTAGGCTTCAGTATAGCCTACAAATCAAAATATTCCAAGGTAACGTAAAGTGGAGCATGCACATTTTCTAATTTCTATCTAGTCTGTGTTATGTTTATATATATATATAGAATATCCTTGCTAAAATAGCTTAATACAGTAATTACCTCAATTTGCTTCATAGCCAAACTACATAAGATTGACACCAAAGCCTGGCCGATTGTGCTCACAGTGGATGGATAATCGTAGCCTGTGAGGTTAAAAAAAAGATTACATAAGACGCTGATCAGTGGAGTAGTGGCCCACGCTCTCCGCATCCTCGCACAGTAGATTGGCCAGCCTCTCAGCCTCTCTCGCTCACTAGGTAAAAACAAAATGGCTGATTTAATTAATGGTTAAAATGAGGCAGAGCAGTGACATTTCACTATTGACAATTTGCCATCCAAGCAGGTTGGTCTCGAATGCAAAACGTAACAACCTGGGGCGGAAGCGATACATGACTCGGAATAATAAAACGGCCCCAGACTGCTGAAATACACTCAGCATTATTCCCGTGCACACTCTCATTGTGCACGCACGGAATACCAATTAGGCTGCATGCATTCAAAGCCCACCACATCCAGTGTTTATGTTTGACCCCATCTATATAGGATCCGATTAGCTCGGCTGAATGCAGAGTGCTTTCTAGTAAAGAATGGCCGCTCTCCAGCCCATCTTTGGTGAAACCAACGGCAGTACTATAGATGTAAATGATGTAGTTAGGTAGACAAATGTTACAACCACAAGGATGCTTGTTGTTGACCTATAACAACAAAATGCATTTATTCTATAGAGTACCACATGGTCTCACAACACTTAACCATGAGTCTGTCTGTGTGTGTGTGTGTGCGTGTGTGTGTGCGCATGCGAGACAGATCTGTGGGCTATTAATGTTACTGTATAAAATGTGGCCAACATTGTCAACATACAGCAATCATTTTGCAGGACAAGGATTGTTTTTCCAAGTGTAATCCAATTAACACCTGTACCTTTGACAAATAAGACACATGGTTTTTTTAACCACCTCCCTCTACCTTTTGACAAATAAGATGCCCAACTGAAATAAAACACAATCTGACAAAGACAGTGCCCTAGAATCAATAGGAGAATTAAAACACAAATAAAAACCCTACAAGACCTTTACCTCAAGTCCCACATGTAGCGATGGCATTTTCACAGACAGCTGACGGTTAGCACATAATTGCAATAGCATAAAAGCAGAGGGCGGTGTGTGTTGTCAACATGTCACGTTCTGTTGTGATTGCCCTTTGATCTAAGCCAGGCCTCACTCACTCTCCCGTAAGACACACGCAAGACACACTTGTGTCCCGTGTCTTCTGTGTGTGTGTCATGGCCGCCTCAATGCATTTCCAATGAGAGTCACACGGTTTTACTTTGAAGACACAAACATTGTTGCATTGGGGGTGGGGGGGCAGAATGTGTCTTCCAACCATGTGACTCCCATTGGAAATGCATTGAGGCGGCCATAAACACACAGAAGACACAGGACACAACGCAGTCCACCAGGTGGGCTAGGGGCCATGGGGCTGTGCTCGCATCGTAAATGGCACCCATGGGATTCCTCCTCGCTTGTGCCCCCCCCCCCCCCCCCTCCTCCTCCTCCTCCCCCGCCCCCATGCAGCATGTGCTGTGTGCCAATCGCCTGCCTCCACTCTCAACCAGCCCACAAAAACCCCGCTGACTCCACACGCCCACCACAGCCCCATCCTCTCTCTGCAATCAACCAGTTGCCTAGGCAACCTCAAAGCAATTGTACCCGTCGGAGAAAAAAAAAACTAATTTGTGTTTTACTTGTGTAATAAATCGTCTTTTTCGTTCAGCCATTCATTCATGAATTTGCTCTCATGTATAAATATCTGGCCATATGCTCTTTCTGTGGGCATAGATTGAAGATACAATTTTGATCATTATCATAGTTAAATGATCACATTTAGATGGAGAACAGACCAGGAAAACCATTTCTCATTCATCATTTTCAACATAATAATTATAAAAGTGGGCATGCTGGGCAAAGAATACCGCTAAGTGTGTTCTCAGATCTAGAACTAGTTGATGAGCCTCATTTCCATTGCACCACGATATCAAAGACACAGAGGAATGATATCAAATTAACCCATTCTGGACGGGAACGGTGTTTTAAGCATCATGTTATACTTTAGCTATTGAAAAATAGCAGATCTACAAGCTCATAGCGCGGCACCGAGTGCCGTAGATCTGCTATTTTAGAAAAATCGTGAAAATGTGGCGCAAATTTGGAATATATATTCTTTCAGAGCAAACGTTCTTTTAACTAAAATCTTTGCTCCTGGTGGTGGTCCCTGCTGGAACAACAGGTTTTCAGGTTGGGGTCGGAGGCCAAATACATGTAATTCTAGGGGGTCCTTGACATGAAATAGTTTGAGAACCACTGACATAGAAACATAGGGTTTTTTCAGAAAACTGTCTGATTTAGAAGACATTTTGTAGAATCGGTTCTCGGTCGAAATGGGTTAAAAAGAAGAAGAGGAATGAATCAAACAAATGAGACTTAGGCTGCAGTATGTGCAATTTAAAACAGTCACTGTACTGGTTATTGCTTCCCGTCTGCAAGGAGATGATATCTCACTGAACGCATCAAACGGTGACAAGCCATCAATCAAATATTTTCTATGGGACGTGTATATTATGTGTGGGTGTGTGTGTGTGACATACAGTACGCTCAACTAAACTTCAGCCTAGGTTGGCCGCCGCTGCATTCATCAGCGCCAGCGCACTCTGTCAAGAGGGCGGGTATGACAACACGGGCAAACCCACATTAACCCATTTTGGGCGGGGACCCCTTTTGGTGTTAGCATTATGCTATGCTTTAGCTATTGAAAAATAGCAGACCTACAAGCTCATAGCGCTACGAGCTCGTAGGTCTGCTATTTTTGGGGAAAAAAAACGTGAAAATGTGGCACAAATCTTTCTTTCAGAGTCAATGTTTTTAACTCAAATCTTTGCTTCTGGGGGGGCGGGGGGGGGGGGGGGGTGTTCCTGAAATAACATATTTTCAGAAGGGGGGGGGGGGGTCGGTGGCCAATTACATATCATTTTTGGGGGTCCTTGACATGAAATATTGAGAACCACCGATACAGAAAACATGAGGTATTTCAGAAAACTAAATGAGAAAAAGAGGTTACGCATCAGCAATGGCTTTCAGTGGAGTGCCAAACCCAAATCAAGTATACATAAAAAAAATAAAAAATAGGAATTTTAAAAATTCCATGCTCTGATGAAGAAGGCTGCATAGCCGAAACGCATTAAGCGTTCCTTTTTGGTGTGTGCCAATAAATAAATGGAAAAGTGAGTATACTTTGTCCCCCATTTGTTTAATTTCAGAAAACTGTCAGGATGTAGAAGACATTTTTAGAATCTGATCTCAGGTCAGAATGGGTTAATGGCACATGCACAGACAGGCACGCGCGCGCACACGGCTGGAGGCTGATGTTGCTCTCATCAGTGTCACCATCGCCTCGCCTCCCCGTTGTGTAGAGGCACAGCAGGAGCGTGTGGCCCACTGGAAGAACAGGGATGCCTGCATAAAATCAAGCTCCCATAGAAATGCAAGGCATAATGTGACACTTTCTCATAGGCCACGCATGCACAAAAATGGCAGCGGAAAAGAACCCGTCATTCTTCGGTATAGACGTCAAAAGCACACAATGTGCCATGTGATGTATAAAGTGTCACTTGTGCAAAAACCAAGGACATCAGTTACTGATAATAATTTAACAAAAATTTGCCATCGCTCAGCGGGCGTCACTTTTTGTTCAAAAATGGTGACGATACATTAAATGTTCATGATAGTGGAGGGAACATTTTTTGATTGGTCATCACCTTCTACACAGGAAAGACAATCTTTTAACCCATTTTGGGCGGTATAACCCCTTTTGGTGTTAGCATTATGATATGCTTTAGCTATTGAAAAATTGCAGATCTACAAGCTCATAGCGCGCCACCGAGTGGCACGCTACGAGCTTGTAGATCTGCTATTTTTGAAAAATCTGAAGAACGACTGACAGAAACATAGCTTTTTCAGAAAACTGTCAGGATGTAGAAGACTTTTTTTTTAGAATCTGATTTCAGGTCAGAATGGGTTAAGATACCACGACACTGTCGACTGTCTCAGTGTTTCCCTCAGCACTGCGTGTCTATTCCTCATCTCTAGTCTACATTCAACACAGCACTGCTGTCATGCTCTTGTACAGCCGCGCCGCCCACGTTCACCCTCGCAGAGTGAAAAAGGAAAAGGAGGAAGAGAGGGGTGGGAGGGAGAGAGAGAGAGAGAGAGAGCTGCATAGTGCGATACCAAAGATACTCTTGGAAGACAAGCCAGCAGTGCCATGCTGTGTTTATTACAACTAGAGCACAACCAAACAACAAAATCACAAGTTGCATGTGCACGCATGCACGCACACAGATACGCCCAACTTACACACTATGTTTAACACATCTCCAAATGCACACACCAAAGTAACAAAACAAAAAAGGCAGGCATTGTCGAGCTGCAAACAACCCCAAGGAAATAAATACACTAAAGGCTTTTTGCCGGCACCTTTTATTTCTGTCGTTTTTCTAAATGGATAAATATTTACTCTTTTGTAAAACCTCAGCAATGTCCCCAAAAAGTACAATGTAAATGAAAAAAGAGATTGGTTGCCAAGCCAATGTTATAGTTAGAAAGGCAGGTAGTTGTTTATCCCCCTGGCTATATGGTGGCGGTGTTATTGATTCTATGTGAAAGGGAATGACACGTGCTTTCCCTTTCGTTTTAGAACGCCTAAAGTCTACTTCTCCCTCTAGAAAAGAATCAAAGTCACCAGAGACTAGAGGGAACATTCTTCCATACTCAAACGACAACGGCTGTATGCAAGCCGAGGTTTCCAAAACCATTTACCAAGGAAAATAAATATGACACCAATGAAAAGTAACCGGGTTACATGAAAAACCACAATATTTTGTCACAAACAATTGTTCTGTTGAGAACAGTTTTGCTGCATAAGCCGCTTTCCATACTATATAATCCATGTTTCTGCCCTGCGCAATACGCTAAACCCACTATTTGTTTTATGTGTTGAATTTGTCGTTTTTTTTTTATAATTAAAAAGAAAGGGTGAAAGGGCCTTTCTGTGTGGAGTTTGCATGTTCTCCCCGTGTCCCCTAGGGTAGATACCCTCACAAAAACATGCAGTAATCCTGGTCTCTAAACTACCTCCGCCTGGCCAGCCGGGGGGCCTGATGGAGGGGAAAGGAACTGGTCGGAATAACGTGTTCCTTCCACGCGCTACGTCCGGCCAGGGAAATTCCCCCCTGTCAGATGAAAAGAAGCAGCTTTGAACTCCTCATGCATGGAAGGAGGCATGAGGTCAGTCCACTTCCCCCCCAGGTTGGCAGAGGAAATGTAGCGCCCAGGATTACATTAGTTAATTGGCACTGGGTGAAAAAACTGGGTTGCAAAATCGTGAGATAATTTTTTTAATATGAATAATTAAAAATAAATAGCAGATTTGTCGCGGACCTGGTGACGAGGCCGTACGTCGCGCTATGACGACGAAACCCGAAAATCGACCCGTGCTCTGGGCTGCAAGGGCTTCTGGGAAAACGAGTTCAACGCAAGTGAACGGTGGTTTCAACTGGAAGACTTTTCGGTTCGCCAACAACAAGCCAAGGAACTATTTTCAGGGGGACTTTCATGGATCAAAAGGCGTATATGCTCCAAAAGGTAATTAAACAATCCCAGCAGCCTCGGTATATTGGATATATTAATGTAAAGCCGTCAGCGTGTTAAACCCTGTACTTATATACTAGTTGAAGGGATCCCCGATGGCCCTGGCCTATACTAGGCCCCATCATGTTTTTGCTCTAGGGTGAAAATAACTGTTCCGTCCCCAGAATAGGGATGCTATAGAGTTCAAGTAGTTAAGACTCGGGATCAAAAGGCAATATACCAGTGGCAGGAAGTGAAAGGCTCACAGCAAAGGGGGACTAGTAGAAACACTGTCACAGCACATCTTTAGAACGGATTATCTGTGAGTGGAAGCTTTGGAACTGAATGTTCCATGTTAGAAGACTAATTCAGACAATGAAATTCTGACACTGACGAAGGCCCCCCCCCCCCCCCCCGTGCGCCGAAAACGCGCTCGTCTGGTTTGACTGCTGAATCCTCAACATTATAAAAAAAAATAAGAGTGCGGATTCTATTCTCTTTCTGAAACTAATTCAGCCTTCATCGTGTGTGTGTGACCATTTTGCTCATGAAAAGAAGAAAAAACTTGGAAAAACGACCCGAAGAGACACATTCGTATAGGATGAACGTGAATGCAGCTTCCCATGTCTCTTGAGTTGCCCGTATGACCGCTAACCCATATTGCAGAGAAGGGGAAAGGCATCCATCAATGGGCACATCATCACCATAGCTGCGCTCCTCTCAGGAGATCAGCCTCTCTTATGGCTCTCATTCTATAGGCGCTCGTTTGTCAACGCACGAACATGCCATGGAGCCACCTTCACGAAAGGCCACGTGTCGCTGTGAATTTGCCTGAACTTCCCGTCCTGGCGTCTTGTCCCTCTTTTTAAATGTTTTTTTGTGGCTTTCGCCTATATTTTATATTTTTTTCACTCCAAGGAACAGCAATGTCCGTGTTCACCTATGTGACTATATATGAGCACCAGTATGACTATGAGTACCAGTAGGGGCGCTGTTGGTTGCCTGCTAATGAGAGAGAGAGAGAATGAGAGAGAGAGGAGGGGGGGGGGGGGGGGGGGGAGGGGAGTTGCACCACTCAGTTCCACGGGTGTGATTTTTTTATGGAGGGACAGATAGTAGGCTGACAGGAAATGGGGAGAGAGATGGGGGGTTGACACGCAGTAGAGGCCGTCGGGATCGGGAGTCGAACCCGCGGCACACTGCCGGACTGGATTACCAGCCAAGGTGCCTGGACCGCTGAGCCACGGCCCAGGCCGTCTTGTCCCTCTTGGCCAACGGCCCGACGGGATTGGATATGAAAGGTGTAAAAGCAGCACATGGTGGACAGCAATCTATTGCAGCTTATCAGTGGGTTATGATGAAAGTAAGGGAGGACTCAAAAGAGTCGAGGAGTACCAGCAGTCTAGTGAGCCAACTCATTAACTTTCCATACAGCATAAAAATTCTATCTTCTGCCTTCATACTTAACAGAAACACAGCTTAATGAATATCCATTTAAAATTGTCCTAGAAGCCGAGTACCTATTACATACAGGATAGGGTTGCCTCACCCTCCATCTCTGCACACCATTAACAAATTAGGCGACCCGTATTGAGAGAACAAGAGCCCTCGCTGGAAAAGGTTGATGCGGAAACTCCATTATGTGCAGCTTTTGTCCGTCTGCTTAGAAGCGATGACATTAATATCAGGTGCATTCTACAAGAGTAGTATACGGATTAGAATAACCACTGCAAGTAGGTACAAAGTAGGATCGTTATAGTGTCCACTGCCCCTTTGTAACTGTGTGGGTGTACGTGGGTCAGTGACGTGACACCCCAAAAAAAGTGTTTTTTTAAAACCTTTAAATAACAGGAATAAAAATGATTTACTTTTGTTCTACTCACTCTCATCTTTATGGAAACATATTTTGTTTTTAGATATTTTATTGGAATCAGAGTTTATTCAGCATGTTGTTGTACTTGTGCCTAAAATCGTCATATGGTGTGACATGACAATAATTGTTTATAAAATGAAAATGGAGTACACCTTTCTTAAGTTGCTCACTTTATCAAAGTCCTTTATCATAACTAACCTGTAATCCACTATAGTTTTGTGAAAATGTATTAAATCTGTATATTATTTCCGTAATCAACACTCAATGCGAGGCCCATGTTATCGGTCTTTCAATATATTTTGTATTTATTGTGACAAAACTTTCTCTAAAATTACACAAATATTTGTGACTCTTCCTTAGACTATTTGCTATGTAATCCATGAACATTAATGGTTTCATCATTAATAAAGGTATGATTTTTTCACTATTTGGACCGTCACACCAAATGATTTAGTGTCACACCGTATGATCATATCTTCATTTTTCAAAGCAAACTGTGTTTTAACCTACTTATTAGTGAGTACTGAACTTTACAGATTGATTTAACAATTACTCAGGAAAAACAGCAACAGGAAAATTGCTTTAACATTGAATAACATGGCAATGACTGAATAAAACGAAATTAAACACAATTTATTGTGGATAGTTGCAGATTTTAGGTGAAAATGTTTAAAACAAATGTTTAAATGGACAAAAGAAGCATGGGACTTTGTTATTTATTGTTATATCTGTAGGAAAATACAGTTTGTACCATATGGTGTGACAAAAAACTCATATGGCGTGACAGGAAAACAGTCACACCATTATGATAAAGTGTCACACCATATTACGTTTTCTGCACTTAACATAACATTGAGGCTACTAGCTACACATTAGCATGCTAACAACATGCTAGCTATAACAAAGCAACATAGATTTACATGTAATTATGACCAAAAAATCTAATACCTTTAGCTTTTTTAATGAAAAAGGTGTCACACCCACAGACACTTGGAAGAGTCGCATTGGTCAGCGTTCCAACAAGATCGTATTTCATGAAAAGGTTAAAATGATAATTCACCACAGACACCTGTCATGCTATTGTAATGCAAGTGCTGAACAGCCTTACTTAAGAAGTACCTCTCTATCCCAATGGGTGTCCAAACAATTGCCTGTTGAAATGTCCCAAAATGGTGTCACACAATATGATTTTGGTTTGGGGGACAAAATCTTTTTGATCAGAAATGACTGAAAACATTATGCTTGGACTTTGAAAAGATTAGGCTCACAAATAGACATCTATATTATATTTATGGAATTTGTAAAATAATTTTAGCATTTTTTTCCTTAGTTTTATTTAAGTTCCTACTTTGAGAAACAAGGCCGGGACAGTCGCACCATATGATTTTTGCTGTGTTTGGTTGAAAATTCTGAAGAAATGAGGAATGAAATGTTTTAATCTTGAGTATGTTCACATGGAGCATAATGTCCTGCACAATATTCAGAAGGTTTTTGACAAATATATGTTTTATTTATACATGAGTGACACTGAGGACAGCCAGGGACACCATGTCACGTCACCCATATGCACACAAGGGGCATGTGCACATACACCACGCATACACACAGCAATACGTCTTTGGGCTTATTATACTAGCAGTCAGCAGGAAACCAGTGTTCTCATTAAGCCATTCTAGACGGGAACCCCATTTGGTGTTTATAGCATTACGTTATGCTTTATTATAGCTATTGAAAAATAGCAGATCTACAAGCTCGTAGGTCTGCTATTTTTTTAAAGAAATCGTGAAAATGTGGGGCAAAGCTTTGAATATATATTCTTTCAGAGCGAAGGTTTTATTTAACTCAAATCGTTGCTTCTGGGGGGAGTCCCTGGAACAACATATTTTCAGATGGGGGGTCTGCGGCCAATTGCATATATTTTTGGGGGTCCTTGACATGAAATAGTTTGAGAACCACTGACATAGAAAAGAGTTTTTCAGAAAACTGTCATGATGATCTAGAAGCCATTTTGTAGAATGGGTCTCGGTCGAAATGGGTTAAGCTAAGAGAGACTGTGCTCTGCAGTTCAGCACTGCCCTGGGAGGACAGTGCTTAGAAAAAGACCAGCCACCTCTATACCTCCTAAACTGACCCCGACTGCTTTAAATTAAGTGTTCAGGGAAGAGGGAGTATGAATTTCCTCTTTGAGTCGGAAAAAACCCTGCAGAGATTCCAACATATTAGTAATACTTACTGATTATTACGGAGTATCTACATTGCTTTTTGGTATAGCTCCTCTGGGAGAAAAAATAAATTGGTTTGTCTTTGGAGCTTGCTGTGGTTAGAAACTGCTTCTCAGGCTACACAGTTCAACACAAAATAGAAATTTGTTTCAGAATGCATACATTTTGCTACATTTACACATAGCATCAACACTACTCCGGTGTTTCAGAGCCCCTAAAACAGATACTCCCCTGCTATCACGTGACCCTTTTCCAGAAGATTAGACTCGACTACCACTGGTAAATTCAACATGGATAACACATGATGTGTTGCTGGCCTTGTTGCCTCTATAGTAATCCCATCGATTCCATCGTTTCCTTCCGGTCACTGATAGCATATCGATTGATAACGTGCATGACAATAAATAATTATTAACTCATTTGAAAGTCAGTCATAACTGAAAAAGAACATAGGCTACTTCAATAGTCCTAGGAATAATTCATATCTTCTTGCATTGTTAACTGCAGCACAAAATGTAGTGAAACAAGATTAAGTCATTTACATGCTATGGTTTGAAAACATTGTTTTAAAATGAAAATCTGTAGCAAGGACACTGATGAAGGCTAGATAGCCGAAACGTTTGTCTATTATTCACGATGCAAGAATAAAAAACTAAAGCAGTTCTTGGTGTGTGTGTGCGACCCCCATCACCGTTATTCCTATCGCCCGTTTCGAACGGGCTAACGCTCAGAGCGCGGTGGTCAAAAAGAAAAGTGATGTGTAGCCAACTAGCAATGACCACACAAGTAGTTTTGTTGCCATCGACACATTTTGTGTTGGCTTGCGAGACAAGCTATAGATGCTAGCTGTGCTGTTGTGAGGCAGGGACAACAGCTCCTACGTCACACACCGAGGGACTGTTGTCCATCCCCGGAGAGCAAACGGGGAAACAGGACAGACAAGCGTGAACTGGCAAAACGGCCCCTTGTCCCTCCAGGACTTTCCTCTACCGTCCTGGCAGCGATCCGAGCCCATGAGTCTGATTCTGCTAAAACCAGGCCTGTCCCTGGCATCCTCTCCAGATGGTGGTATACCGGGAGGGGGGGGATGGGGGGCAGGGAGATTTGGAAATGAGCAATGGCTGGTTCCTGACTACACATCCGCCCGCTGAGTCTCATTCTCCTTCTTCTCCTCTGCCCAGGAGGACATGCCAGGTGAGGCCACGTCGGAGAGCGGATATACTACTCTTCCCCCCCCCCCCCCCCGTCTGTTTCTATGTTGTACACAGACTGGTGCTATAAAGCTGCTTGTTAGTGATAATGTCATGTTGTTGTATAGTGGCGTTTCACATTTTGAGGTGTTGCAACACAGATATTTCAGAGGTCGGGTCACAGACTTATACCAATGTCCGGCTGAATAAGCAAGAAAGATGAGCTGCACGAGGATAGAATACGTGAGATGTGGGTCTGTTTTCAGCTTACTTATTATAGAAGTGTCAAACAAAAGAGCGTCAGATTAACCACACAACCAAGCTTCCCATTTTGGGCCCGTCATTATACTCAAGAATGTTCAAATATTTTCAAGAATTTATTTGTATTTTTGTAAAAAATCGAAATTCTTATATATTTTTTTAATTAAATAGCAGATCTACAAGCTCACAACATGTCACGACTCGCAAGCTTGTGGATGTGAAAGTATAAAGGCTTGTGGTTATGGGATTTAGCTATGACCTTAATCTCACAAAAGCACTCTCAAATTGGTCAAATAACAGCATAAAGATTCTAGTTTGCTTCAATGGAAAACCCTTTTCATAAAAATAGATAGAAAATAATTGTGTGTGATGACCGTGTGTCTGAGAGAGAGCAAAACAGAGTGGGATTGAAAGAGAGAGAACGTCACAACACATTTTGCACACCGAGGCTGGCAAAGCAAATCCTTCTGGCCCAAAATGCCAAACTTCACTAGCGTGGAAAGAGTTGCGTCAGTTCCCATTTTCTCAAAAAGCCCTGGAAGCTTTTCAAGAGATGATCCCGCCAAAATGCCGTATGTGGTGCTGAAAGAATGCTTAAAAATGGTCGGAAACAAATGTCTTCTTTTGTGATGAGACAAGGGAAAGTAGAGAAGACAAGAGAAAGTTGCTTAGTCTTGCAAAATGCCGCAGGACCATAAATTATGGTTTGAAAGTATACCATAGTGAGGAGAATTCGGTCCACAAAGGAAACATTATGAAGTCTGCCCGAAAACATTTTTCCTTGGCATTATCCTTTGGAATATGTTAGCCATCGTAAAAAGCTAGAGTAATTTAGTCACCAATCCTTTGGGGTAATTTTCTTCACTGTACATCTTGCACACACATGGACCCCAGGAAGATTAGCTGTCGCCACGGCGTCAACTAATGGGGATCCATTCAATAAACAATAAACATGTCTGCATTTATGTACCCATCTTAACAATTAGGAGCAGTGGGCAGCAGCTGGGCGTTATTAATACAGTGGCTGGGTTCAGTGTCTTGCTCAGTGTGGCCACTTGGACAGATAGACTGGGTGAACCGAGGGGGTGTACAGACTGGGCCCTAACTGGGCTGGCCCGAGACCCCGTCTGGCCCTACTGATTAGCACACCTTACACCCTACCAGGCCCGAAAACATTATTTAAAAAAAAAAGAGTTTCATATATAGGCATTTCCAGACCCGTTGTTTCAGAGTGACCTCGCCCTCGGCTTTTCGCCCTAAAGGGCGTCTTACTGGAATACATACAAAATGTAAATATCTAGCTTGCATTGCATTAGCGCCACTCACGGCTATCACTATGCACCAATTCCTTTAATGAAATCCTTCCTGATTCTAAAGGTTTGTGAGTGGCATCGTTTTGAGAACATTAAGATAGTATTTGACTCTGTGTGGGTGGGAGCAAAAGGGGAGCAACAGTGATGAACGTGTCATGCAACTCAGGCAGAAGTTGCGCCGTTGTTGTGTGAGTGTGTGGGGTTGATTTATGACTCTCCTCCGTACGCATGAAGCTGCTGCAGCAGCCCTTACATAACTCTGCTCAACTGGAGCAGCCACACTACGCGGGGTGGTGGTGGTGGCGCTGAATGAAACCACTGTATACTGGCCTGTGCACCCGTGTTCACTTCCTTTGTCATCATTATATCCCATGATTGTGTGATCATTACACGAGGGAAAGAAGGCCAGGAAAGAAACTGAAATCACAAAAATGTGATTGTGTCGTAGGTTTTTGCATTTAAAAAGCGAAAATGCCATTTACAATCCACGTTTTGACAAATGGCATGGCTGATTACAATGGGGAAAGTGCGCCACAAATCAACTATAGACCATTATTATTATAGTTTGTCATTTAATCGTTTGATACAACAGACAAGCAATATTTAAAGCTACAATCCTTAAGTTATATGTCCCTTGTCTCCCTCTACTGACGAAGAGTCGTAATTGCAACCTTTTCTGAATTACAATAAAGTAGTGGCCATGCAATATGGTGTGTGTGTGTGTGTGTGTGTGTGGTGATCTGCTTCAAATAACTTTATTTGACATTGTCAAAGGGTCTGAAATTAGGGAGACCACTCACTGCATATGTGCTTGTCGTTGTATCAACATTCTCTAACACAGTGGTTCCTAAATGTTTTCATGTCAAGGACCCCCAAATTGACACTCATTAGCCTGCAGACCCCCATTTAAAAACATATGCCAGGGACCCCCAGAAGAGAACATTTTTCATGGCTCAACCCGTTTAATTTCAAGGACCCCCAGTTTGACATTCATTAGTCTACGGACCCCCATTTTTTTATCTCTGGGACCCCAATTTATATTGTAAAATATTTGTACACTCTCAGAGTTACAGACCCATATAAGGGTCCATCTGGTTCCAAACTATCATTTAGCTGGGGGGGGGGGACCCTGGAACTCCTTCAAGGACCCCTGGGGGTCCCCGGACCCCACTTTGGGAACCACTGCTCTAACATACAGATCGCATAAAATTGCATTCCTTAACATGATTCCCAGCATGTAGCATTAAGCAGGACCAAAGCAAATGCCACGAAAGAAATAAGAAATGAGATGAAACCGTACTCATCCGCTTGATCTGGGGCAGTGCAACATGAACAAGTCTCTACCGATGATCTGGGGCAGTGCAACATGAACAAGTCTCTACCGATGATCTGGGGCAGTGCAACATGAACAAGTCTCTACCGATGATCTGGGGCAGTGCAACATGAACAAGTCTCTACCGATGATCTGGGGCAGTGCAACATGAACAAGTCTCTACCGATGATCTGGGGCAGTGCAACATGAACAAGTCTCTACCGATGATCTGGGGCAGTGCAACATGAACAAGTCTCTACCGATGATCTGGGGCAGTGCAACATGAACAAGTCTCTACCGATGATCTGGGGCAGTGCAACATGAACAAGTCTCTACCGATGATCTGGGGCAGTGCAACATGAACAAGTCTCTACCGATGATCTGGGGCAGTGCAACATGAACAAGTCTCTACCGATGATCTGGGGCAGTGCAACATGAACAAGTCTCTACCGATGATCTGGGGCAGTGCAACATGAACAAGTCTCTACCGATGATCTGGGGCAGTGCAACATGAACAAGTCTCTACCGATGATCTGGGGCAGTGCAACATGAACAAGTCTCTACCGATGATCTGGGGCAGTGCAACATGAACAAGTCTCTACCGATGATCTGGGGCAGTGCAACATGAACAAGTCTCTACCGATGATCTGGGGCAGTGCAACATGAACAAGTCTCTACCGATGATCTGGGGCAGTGCAACATGAACAAGTCTCTACCGATGATCTGGGGCAGTGCAACATGAACAAGTCTCTACCGATGATCTGGGGCAGTGCAACAT
The DNA here is from genome assembly GCF_963924005.1 of Protomyctophum bolini. Classification (NCBI taxonomy): domain Eukaryota; kingdom Metazoa; phylum Chordata; class Actinopteri; order Myctophiformes; family Myctophidae; genus Protomyctophum; species Protomyctophum bolini. The sequence continues at coordinate 33,697,466 of NC_137873.1, read as the reverse complement.
GAACAAGTCTCTACCGATGATCTGGGGCAGTGCAACATGAACAAGTCTCTACCGATGATCTGGGGCAGTGCAACATGAACAAGTCTCTACCGATGATCTGGGGCAGTGCAACATGAACAGGTCTCTACCGATGATCTGGGGCAGTGCAACATGAACAAGTCTCTACCGATGATCTGGGGCAGTGCAACATGAACAGGTCTCTACCGATGCAGGAAAGCAAAAGAGCAAAGACACCGTGGAGCTAGCCCTGAAACATGACCGTCAGCTTCAGCCTGTCTTTTGCGACTGCAACCGTTACAAAGTAAACGTGTACATAAACGTTCAGATTTCAAATATAAGTGCTCACCCCCCCCCCCCCCCCCCCCCCCCCCAAGGTGACATGGATGTGGCTGGGTTGGCTATTAGCATTCCGTATTGTTAAATAAAAAACATTTTAAACAGACCGCCCCGGCTACATTTCTCAAAATGGGTGTGTTCGGAAATTCACAGTTGCACACCGGGAGCGTGCAACTGTGCCTATTAGTTTGTATTGGTTACTTGGTAGCGTGCTCGGTGTGCCTATATCGAACACTATAGTTGAAAGCATATGGTGGGGGGAAAAACGAGGAAACTGAGAAACTAAAATAATAATAATGAATCTAAAACTCATGACCAGCCTGTAACTAAAAGCAACACTCCTGGATGTGCACATTTTCTTTGTGGAAGAACCCTGCATAATAAACCCATTGTCCCCGACATCAATCTATCATAGTATCACGGTATGTCATCGATATTGATATCATTGAAATAATACACTCGAGGTCATGAATGAATGGTATACCATATTATTGATGCCATGAGATATTGGTGTGCCAAGCTACAGTATACAGTATGACACTTGGCTTTGTGCCTATACCACTGCAGCACACTATAGGGTTGTTTTTGGCAGCACATTTAGATTTTTAGTTTTCATTTAGTTTTAGTCACATTTTAGTCACCTGGAAGTTAGTCTAGTTTTAGTCAACTAAATCTGCAGTTGATTTAGTCGACAATTTTAGATTTTGGCGGGCATTGATGCCGTCCTAATGACTGAAATGCTGAAAATAGCCGATCTACAAGCCCACAACGCGTAGCAGTGAGACACGTTGACGATTACATGATGGTTGATGTAAAAACTTTACATACACCCTTCCCTGTGTGTTAGAACGAAGGTTCAAACAGATATGTTATTAATATGTAGCTTTTCTGGGGTTTGTAGTGAATTATACATATTAAAGCATGTTTTACATGAGGTGGTGTTTTCCCATGTTTCCCATGAGACATAAACAGACAAACTAAATATGTACCGGCACTCTCAGGACATCCCAAAAATCACATCCTTTAGATAAACAATTGTTAAAACAGTCCATTGAGTATTTGATCAAAACTCACTTTAATGCCTACGGTTGAAATGTATGTTCGCCCCTCTCGTCCGTGTGCCATATGGACACGGTCACCTGACCTCTCGTCCGTGTGCCATATGGACACGGTCACCTGACCTCTCGTCCGTGTACCATATGGACAACATGGTCACCTGACCTTTCGGAGCCTTACTAACTTGGCAGAAACGCGGCAGGGCTCGCTGCCAAACAAAAACAGCATGGACTGAGGCACGGATACTAACTAAGCACCACAACCACAACAAAGACGTTCTCGGGCATCTCTACCAGTGGGGCATATAATGCATGATGAATATGCATCTCTGGAATGTTCAGAATGCGATGTTGTTTGAGCATGGACAGAGCCATGCCCTCTGCCCAGTATAGTAGCTTAAGCTCAAAATAACCGCGGAGGACATAGCGATGGACAGTGCTGATAAGAGAGAGAGAGAGTGTGTGGTAGTTTTTAATCCTACTCTTCTGCGTGATCCATTTTCATCCCTCGCAAACTGCAGTAGGCACAAAAGAACACTACACACGGTGTGTGGGCATCAAAACCACAGCAATCATCCTCTCAAATTGACAAACCTTCAATACAGTTAAGAGAAACTTGGTATGTAGTCCAACACTATCAATGCCTTTCTAAAAATCAGACCAGTCTGAAGCGAGTGGTGCAACAGTACCCCTTATTGGTATACACTAAACATGGGGACACGGTCACATAGGTTAGGACATAGGGACAGGACATAGGGACATGGTCACATAGGTTAGGACATAGGGACAGGACATAGGGACATGGTCACATAGGTTAGGACATACGTAGGGACATGTTGTTCCTTGGGAGTGGTTGCACCGCTCAAAAAATATGCATGCACTGTGGGAACTGATTTCTGTATGATCCAGAGTGATAGTAGAGAGAGGGGTCAGGTTGGGCCCTTGCCCTCAGATAACGCACCCTAGTTCCTCTTGAATGGGAATCCAATGTGTACTGAAGCGACACACTACTGGGATGTTGGCCGAGGAGAATATGTCCTCCATGCCACTGCGACAAGACGGGCAAGGCCAGCGCGTATACACACAATAATTACATGGCTGGCTTAGACGGAGAAGGGCCACAGGGGGATTGGACAAATTGCTTGGCGTTGTGAGAAGTAGGCCAGCCGTGGGGGCTGTGTAAACATCTGGGAGCTTCTCTGGAGGTTAAGAGAGATGAGCAATTATCAGCTAGCAGCACACTGTGGAACAATCCAGCAGATCCCAATCGCCAACCCCCACAGTCTTGAGATCTCTTGACGCACCGTTCCAATACTAGCCAGTCTATACATCGCCATGGGCTGTGTGTTCTTTCCTTATACCTTGTAACACAAATGTCAGAAATAAAATAGTACTGCATGTATTGTAAACTCCAGTTCACGCCCGGAGAACCTTTCCCCCTCATGTGCCCCATGCTCTTCACAACAGATTAACCAAGCCAATTGGTGTGCCCTATATTCTTCACAACAGATTAACAAGCAGAGTGTGCCAAGTCAACATACAGTATTAGAGGGCTTACGGGTAATTGAACTGCTCAAGTGTTAAGGAGGAAACATCTCACATATCAATTGAACAAAAGTCAAACCCTCCAGGCAAGTGTTGCATGCATTCATGGAATCAATCAGTATTCTCTAGCTTTGTTTGGACCTTTTGAGTACCTAATGCTACACAGAATGTCAAGATGATCGGATGTGGAGCCCAGGTGTGGATGCACACAATTAAGGCTTCATTTAACAGCTGGCAATGGGACGTACAGAAATAAACAGGACACCAGCAGATTGTGCAACCACAGGTCATAGTTTTTTTTTTTTTCTCTCTTAAATTTTTATCCCACGATTTTGCAACCCAGTTTTTTCACCCAGTGCCAATTATCTAATGTAATCCTGGGCGCTACACTTCCTCTGCCAACGTGGGGGGGGGGGGGGCGGGGGGGGGGGGGCAGCGGACTGACCTCATGCCTCCTTCTATGCATGAGGAGTCCAAGCTGCTTCTTTTCACCTGACGGGGGGGAATTTCCCTGGCCAGTTTTTTAGAGACCAGGATTACTGCATGTTTTTGTGAGGGTACCTAACCTAGGAGACACGGGGAGAACATGCAAACTCCACACAGAAAGGCCCTTTCGCCAACCCCACCTCGGGTATGGACACTGATGACGCGGAGGAGGGAACACGCCCCCAGCATCCCCAGTGGGAATCGAACCCAGGACCTTCTAGCTGTGAGGCGACAGCACTACCGACTGTGCCACCGTGCCCCTCATAGGTCATCGTTTTGATAGAAAATGAGCTAATCTGGCAAGTTGTTGTCAGTCCACTCACTGTAGCTATATGACGCGCTTCATTATCTAGATGTCTCTAATAACAACTTATAATGATCCTACCATCTTTTACGTCAGTGGCATTGCCCTAGAGAAGGAATTTGAACGTGTATGCAATGCTGGCAGAAATATTATTTGAAAAGATTACTGTACCTGCACAGACGATTGGTTGGTAGGAATTCAACAGGATTCAGGATCAGAGGGAGAGCAATGGAGAGGAAGGAACACAAAGAACACCGTTAATGGTCTTGAAACCGAACATCTGAGAGAGATCAGTGCTGACTAATACTTATTAGTAAAGAATTCTTAAAATGTATCCATCAGTATAATTTATATATGAAACATTTGAGAATAAATCGTCTCAATGTCCAAAACCGGTACTGTTCATGAAATGGAAAAAAGAACCGGTGTTCCAAATGGATCCAATCTAACCCACAGACGCACTTAACCACTTTCACATACTAAATATTTAAAAAAAAAAAGATAAAAATAACCGATCTACAAGTTCACAACGTGTCGCATTGGGACACGTTGTGAGCTTGACATGGAGACTAGTGGACAGTAGACATCACAAACATATCATGCAACGGAATGCACTGCCCATCACAAAGGAGATACACTTTGTGTGTCTCTGTAATAACCAGTGGCATGTTAAAGTGTCATAAAGTGTGACTGTCTAACTTTACTTATCCAAACTTTCTGTCTGCATCTTAATTAAAATGCCATAATGATGCTCAAAAAACATCAACGAATTAATTAATTGATGAATGAATAATTCGTAAATTCATTACCCAGACATGCAAACTGTCGGGGTATGATTTATGCAGTGAAGTCAACATATGGTTGACAATTTGATATTTTGCCATTCGGTCAGATGTTCTGGAACAGACTGAGAAGGATTCATTAATCTCTTCAGTGAACATAATGCAGGCTCTATGCATTATTCCCCCTGCTCTGAAAGTCAAGTCTACAGTTAATGTGAATTGCATGCAAATCTAAGACAAACTCGGCCTTGACTTTGAGTCTTTTGATATTAAGTTGTTAGTCTGTGAAAGCACATCCAAGTAATCACGGAAATCAGAGGGGACGTGTCTTATTGAGTTTGGGTAATCCTTCCCCCCCGCCGCCCCCACCTGCCAGATGCTTAATTAAGTTAGCTGCTATGGATTTAGCCATCCTATCTGCTCAACTTTTATCTGGTCTGGTGCACACCAACACACTACTTTAATAATATATTTTCTCGAGATATCTCGAAAATGGCATGGCTTGTGTTAACTACATGAACCCTATAGTCCCTATTCTGGTGCGAACATTCAGCAAAAACAGGAGATCTACAATCTCACAACATACTGTATGGCACGTTGCAGCAACATATTAGGCTAATATTTTGGGCAAAGACATTTGGTGTAGAGGTAAAAATGCGAGTTTTGCAATGCGAATAATCGGTATCGAATCGTTTTGCTATGCACAAAATTGATTGTGTCAATACTTTGTGTGTGGTATTTAGCAATCTTTATAAGAAAAATGGAAAAGAGGGGTTTAATTACTTAATGTCAATGTATTTAAAATAGTTACTGTATCGATTTCAAATCATTGTATTGGATCGGATCACCATAATGAACCAATATCGTCCATGTGTCATATCGTCAACCGTGTATCGAAACACGCATGGTATCTCTAATCCCTGATATAAAGTGATAACACGTATACGTCAATCGCAGACAACAGATGGCTCAAACAAGGGATTGGATTCATTTCACTCCCATGCCACTAAAATGAGGAACGCTATCAACAGACATGTGAATCCTTCGACTCATTCAAAACCGCTCCTACGGACGGCTGCAATTCGAAACTGGTCCCCCACACACCCTTTCCCCCCATACTCTAATTTCCCTTCTTTATGATTTCATGTTTTGTAAACAAGTCTCAGTGCTTTTCATGGTTTAGTCCACAAAGTAGCAGTTTTTGTATTGACTTGTGCTTTCGTTTTGAAATGTACCCATTCTACATACAGTACTGTGGAATCATTTCAATCAATCAATCAAATGTCAATAGCAGCAGACAATGTGTTATTGCAGTCAAAGAGTATTTAGGTACAAAGATAAGTGTGCTTCAGCCAGTTGGAGGTAGAAGGGCTCAACAGGGACAACTTGAATCAGAGAGAATAATAACACCTGGGCACTTCAGGAGAGACTACCTAAATAGAATACTGGAGCACGAGTCGACTGGTCTGCACGTTTGTCAGGTCGAGTACGCATTGTCAAACTTCAAAGCAATCGTGCTTCGCTCTTTTTAAACCAATTTAAAACATTTTGTGCCACATTTTATATCCCCCCGACCTCCATAAAACTCTCCAGGACAAGCCAGGAGTAACAGAAATCCAACTAAAAGACTGGCTAAAGCCAGTCAGCTGGCTAGTACCATACCCTGTGTGGTTTTGCTGTAGTGCAGTGGTTTTCAAACTTTGTAATTTCAAGGACCCCCATAACTCACAAATGGAAAACAATGGTTCTATTTAACAAATGGAACCAAATGGTTCCCTTCTCATTCTCAGTTACAGACCTGTAAGGGCCGATTCATACTCCTATTTTACCGCTATTTCGGCGCTGTAGTGCAGAAATGATTTCGGCTCGTCAGAAATGTTCAGTAGCACCGAAGAGCCGACTTTAGGAACCCCCCCCCCGTACCTCAAATGACGTCACATTGTAGGCTCTACAGAGCCGAACAGACTTTTATTCGGCTCTAAAATAGGAGTATGAATCGGCCCTAAGGGTCCATTTGGAACCCCCTCAAGGAACCCTGGCCTGGAGAGAATCAGAGAACCAGAGCTATATAGTGCATGGTATTATAGTTATCCACCCCGTCCTTGAGACCGTGCAGGCTGAGGCGTCACATTACTCGGCTATACGGTCATACGCAAGATAATGCAACCATAGGTATTTTTCAGTGAATCATCGCCATACCAATGTGTTCATACAATTGCTGCTCACTCAACAAAGCAGGCTGTTGTCAATTAGATGCAGTGTCGCACACTGCGACTCACACGTACAACCAACCAGTGAATTAAAGGAGTGAAGCCAGGGGACACTCACAACTTTCATATCTGTGAGTGTGAATTCATAAAAAGATATCGAGTCCCCTCCCCCCCCCCCCCCCCCTCTTCATCAATGGGGAAGAGGTAGAAAGAGTTTCCTCCTTTCAGGTTCCTTGGGACCACCATCCATGAATCCTTATCATGGGATCTTAACACCAGTCTCATAATAGGTAATGAGTCATAGCATGACTCACTTCTATAGGGCCACGTACTATTGAAAGTGTTCTCACCTTCTCCATGCTTGTCTGGTTTGGTCACACAACCTCTCAAGACAAATCAAAGCTGGAAAGAGTAGTATGTCTCGCATCAAAAAACATTGGATGTAGCCTCCCTACACTTTCCTCACTCTATTCCACCAGAATAATTAAGAAGGAAAACTAAATCATTGCAGACAACTCCCATCCTGCAATTTTTTACCCTGTAGCCATTAGACATCTGAACTTGTAGCAATATACATATAGCACTTTAAAAAACTGAATGTAATTTCCTATGCTGCTGGTTTTTGTTTTTGTATCGTGTCCTTCTTGTTTGTGTATCTATGGTCGTCTGTATATGTCGAGTATGAACCAAGACAAATTCCTATCAACTTGTCGAAATGGCAAATAAATTATTGAATCTTGAATCTTAAAAATGTCAAATACATGGAATTGTAGTGTTTGGTACTAATTGTACCAAACAGTTCCATGGAAAGGACCCTCAAATAGCCATAGGCTCCTGGCAGTGGTTCCAAAATGGGTTAAAAATAAAATGTTAAATGTTTAAATGTTTAAAGGGGGAAGGGGGGTGATAATGTTTGAAACATTGACAATTATGACGTGTATTCATTTATATATAATTTTTCCTCTTAATATTTACCACATTCCATCCGATTGGCTAAGGTTGCTTTCCAAAGTTTGCAGGATTGGTCCCGTTTGGAACAAAATGCCTAATTATGAGAACAAGGAGGTCAAGGAAAAACTTTGCCCTGCATTTTTTTTGCAGTACCACCGTTGCCCAGGTGAAGCCTAGTGCAGAGCCATTGCGGCTCAAGAAACCACCACTCCTGAATGAAGTGTCTGGTGCAACGCACAGGTCCTGGCGGTACTCCTGGTGAGAGCAGGAGTGGACCTGGTGAGACGTAGGAGGGGCCCGGACAGGAGTCAACCCACAGAGCCTATAGTCCCTCCACATGCCATGAATTGTACCTCCCAGTCCCGGCAGAGTAGTTCCGGAGTGGATCCAGCGGATTGTGATGGCCCTGGTGTTTCCCTAGTGGGTCTGATAGAGGGTAGCTACTGGGACGTAAGTCGGGACTTGATCACCCCGGCTGGGTCACCCGAGTGAGGGGTATGATGTTCGCGAGACCCGAAAACCCCGATGACCTTGGGATACATCACTGAGGATACGTCCCAGGTGCATCCCAAGCGATGTAATTTCTTTCACATCTGCATTTTTTCAGGAGGCCAATTTATGTAAAACAAATTTTTTTAAATGACTCCTTAAGATTTAATCAAAACTTCACGCAAATCGGTAATCTATAGACTTCATGTGATCAACACTGATCTGTTTGATTTTTCAACGACTGGCCCGTTTATAACCAAATGCCGCAAATGATGAAACTGTGCACACATTCCACCACTAGGCTGGGGAAGAAATGCCACTTGACATTTTTGAGGGGCGCTACCCCCTCCTATATACAGACATTTTTGAGGGGCGCTACCCCCTCCTATATACAGACATTTTTGAGGGGCGCTACCCCCTCCTATATACAGACATTTTTGAGGGGCGCTACCCCCTCCTATATACAAACATTTTTGAGGGGCGCTACCCCCTCCTATATACAAACATTTTTGAGGGGCGCTACCCCCTCCTATATACAAACATTTTTGAGGGGCGCTACCCCCTCCTATATACAGATTGTCACATTTGCCACTGACAATGAAAGGAGAATTGACGTCATATGTGTCTGAACAAATGGGCGTAAAGGTTTGTATGCACACTCCCTTTGTGTCAAAGGAAAAACGTCTGGCCTGCATTTTTCAAATCTGTGTTTTATAACGCCAACAGGAGGCCAACTTATGTGAAACACATTTTTTTAGTCCTTTTTATCCAAATATCTGTACAGAATCACATGATCTTTATAGTCATGTGATCAATATTGATCTGTGTGATTTATTTAATATTCTATCGTGGTTGATTAAGATTGACATTCAACGTTGAGGAACAATTAATGCCCCCCTATTAACCCATTTTTGGCAGGAACCCCTTTTGGTGTTTGTTATACTTTAGCTATTGAAACCCCCCCCCCCCCCCAGGAGAACGACCGATTTAGACAACAGTTCTCAAGTAACAATTTCAGCTAGCGGCAGTGTCTCATGAGTCATAGGTCAGTGTCTCATGAGTCACGGGTAGAGCAGCCGCTTGGGAACCGGAATGTTCCCAGTTTGATCCAGAGCTCCCCCAGATAGTTAAGAGAAAATTATCTAAATGTGTGGCAAATCTGCAAAAAAAAAGAAAAGCTTACCACTAGCTTTCTTCACAAATGTGTTCATAAAAAGGTGTCTACCAACTATAATATATACATTTGTTCCAACCCAACTCCCTTGGGAAACTTTGTGACAGCTGCTGAAAATTGGGGTACCATTAACAGCCAATATAAAGAAACATTTCATTATGCTTTCATGATCTTGTTTCACCATTATGCATGCACGAAAATACTCCTTGGGCTAAATTCGGCCATAGCCCAAATGTGCTGACCTCATCACATTTGTGATGACGGCTATGGGCATTTTTAGGCAAAGGAGTGTTTTGTGCAAAACTAATGCTTGCAATGGATTCAGAATCATGAAAATCCCCTAGTTTGGCATGTCACATGCATGTGACAGCAGCTGTCACAAGGTTTCCCAAGGTAGTTGGGTTGGAACAAAGGTATATGTGATTGTAGAGACCTTTATGAACACATCTGTGAAGAAAGCTAGTGGTAAGCATTTTTTTTGCAGATTTGCCACACATTTCGCCAATTTTCCCTTATTCGTGTCGAAGTGTCCTTGAGCAAGCCCCTGAACCCCTACTTGCTCCCGATGAGCAGATTTGTGCCTTGCATGGTTTCCTCTAACCCGACTCCAACCAGATACGGGCGGTGTTGATTCACAAGTTCATAATACAGACTATACAATTCATATATACTATAAAGTGCTTTGACTACATAAAATGTAATTCTAGTGCCGTCTACGTAACATGCTATAAGTCTCTATAAAATACTATCTAAGTCTATGTAAAGTGCTATCTAAGGGGCTAGGGCAAGTGCTACGGGCCATGGTGGAGTCTGAAAAGGTGGGTTTTCAGATTACGGCGGAAGATTGGGAGTGAGTCTGCAGTTCTGATTGTAATGGGAAGTGCATTCCATAGTTTTGGAGCCAGAACTATCCTCACTATCTAACACGATAGTGAGGAGTTTCTAAAAAAAGTGTTGAACCTAATCTATCAGGCGTTCGTTAACACTTTTGTCGTTTGCCGGGTTAGTATTTACTTTCCCGTTAGCGCAGCTACTATATCGCGTCAATAGGATTTACAGACGGTCAGACGGGCTACAGAGAATGCCAGATGGAAGTACGTTGTGAAACAAATGTGATTGTGAAGCAAGCGACTCTTAAATCTGGCGGAGTCAGGTTAGGTTTCCTCCGCCATCTGTGTATGAATGCGTGTGTGTGATCTCACACTAGGTATATAAATGCACCATTTATCATCATTTACCATTTAGCGACACAATAGAATCATATACTGTAAGCGGAGATGGGCAGTATTTGAAATACATACAGTACAATTTGAAATACTATTTTTTTTTGTATTTAAAAACACATTGTAAATGTATTTTCAAATACAGAAAATACGCATGTTCTGTATTTTCAAATACATTTTCTGTCATTTCAAATACAGAAAATACGTATTTCAAATATTTCAAATACTGCCCCATCTCTGAAGAAGTACAAATGGACAGTAATTGGAAAGGAATTTGCCCTTCCAGAGAAGTTAAGACGAAGAACCCTCCCCTATACTGTATACATCTTCGCTACCCCCAGCAAACACAAACTCGCATTATTACGTACATTCATCCCTTCTGGGCATGGCACTAAACAGTGCGAGGGGGAAGTGCGTGGAAAGATTCACACTTCAAGGGAGCACCACACACACACACACACACACACACACACACACACACACACACACACACACACACACACACACACACACACACACACACACACACACACACACACACACACACACACACACACACACACACACACACACACACACACACACACACACACACACACACACACACACACACACACACACACACACACACACACACACACACACACACACACACACACACACACACACACACACACACACACACACACACACACACACACACACACACACACACACACACACACACACACACACACACACACACACACGGCACTGAGCTACTCTGGCCCACTACTTGGCTGTTACATAACACATTGCCACCGCCTACCCATCCATCCACCACCGGCTTCGCACTGTCCTCTCCACTACCGAGAGAGACACACGACTCCCGAGTTCCTACACTGCCAACACACACAAGCATCAAAGACAACAGTCGTGACATTACGAGCACATCATCTCTGGGTTTCGGAACGCTGAATGACCCGTGTTGACTATAGTCCACATTGTGTAAATTGAGATATTTGAAATCTGGCTATGCATCAGGGTTAGTACAGTATGACCCTACGGTTTGCTTTTGAAAGTAAGGTGCAATTCCCTAACATTTATGCTCCAAAAGGTAGGGCTATACGCGTGTGATATCAAAGAAAAATATCACTGTTCTTTTATTTATTAAATGTGATGATATTTGGGGAAGGTATTTATAGTGCAACATTGGGGAGGAAAAAATATCATTAATTTGGATATGTTGACTTTGTTCTTTTCACTCAGCTAGGACAAAAAAAAAAGTTAAGGTTTTATCACTCAAACGGATCAATACAACCTTTACGATTATGAGAAGACTACATCTATTTCATTCAACGATATCTATTCTCATATCATCATATTTCGATACATCACCCCAGCTCTATCCGGGGGGCCAACTCTCAGACCGTTATTATAAGTAGTAGTGGATCAAAGCTAGATTTAGAAGTCAGATTCTCAAGAGCAAAATGGATTAAAAAAAAAAAGATGTTAAGCGGCTAAGTGTTATCTTTAGAAGATCAAACAAACAGCGGGGGTTCCCACTTGCCCTGAAGTTTTAAGAAACTTGACGTATAAATGTACTGTATGTGCAAGAGCAACAGAGTCAGAAAATGACATCATTACTGCTGTGGCTAACCCTGTATATAAAGCTCGTAAAGATTCTCTTCCAAATTGTGGAAGCACTGGCGGACTCGTCTGCATGTTAGACATTGAAAAACTGTATTTTAATTTTTTGTACTGTACTTTGTGTGATTTGTACCGTTTTATATGTATTGTACTCTGTGATATGGATCTCACTGAAATAATTAATTAATAGTAAGGTCATAGTAAGGTCATCTCCAACTTTCAACATTCTTCATGAATACAAGAGTTTGAAGCCAAAGAGCTCAGAGTACAACAGTGAAGCTAAAGCCTAGTTTATACTTTGTTATGAACATGCATTAAAGCTCTATTACTGTATGTAATAGTTTTTAGTGAAGTTGGGGTGGTTGCATTTGGTCTCCCTGCTCTTCTACCGAGACTTTTAGATTCCGTGTCTAGGTTGGACACAACCTGTGACATGATCCCGTTTCTGGTTTGACACACATTTTGACCTGAAAATGTCTCCCCAGAGCAAGCAGGTGGGCTCTATTAGCTCAGTGGCTTAACCCATTTTGGGGCCGGAAGCCCTTTTGGCGTTTTAAGTATTTCGTTATACTTCAGCTATTGGAAAATAGCAGATCTACAAGCTCATAGTGCGAAGCACTCGAATCGTGAAAATGTGGCGTTTTTCAGAAGACATTTGTAGAATTGTCGACAGGTTGAAATGGGTTAAGCACTTGCGCAGGAGACCCGGATTGAAATGCAAGGTAGAACAGGAAAGTTACATACTGTAGTGTACCTTTAAATAACACATTTTCAATTATTGATTGTCAATTTATTCCAGCATAATTTAACAATGTAACCTCAACATGCAAGATGTCTGCTGAGTCAAACAACATCTCACAGAAGAAGACCCGATATCATTTCCTCCGAGGCCAGCAGTTTGTTCCTGCACAAAACGCATCAAGGCAGCACTCCGCCGCCTAACGCTGCACTTCTCCTGCCAGCATCCCCCTCTCAGCCGATGAGCAAAATAAGTCTCGTCATCTCAACCGAGCCTGTCGAGAAGCTGCATTGAGATCGCCGTGAGACAATCCTTCAATGGCTCATTTAAAATATACAGTAAGGTCTGCATGGTCTTCTGCTCAGCACTGCACCTCTTCCTTCCAATAGGGTCCCTCAGTTTAAAACTTATCTTGGACTTATTTTTGCCAGTAGCAGCTCTACTCGTTTAATACAGTAAACTCTTACGATAGTGATGTACTGTATCAGCCTACATGCTGCAGTACTGAAACACACACACACACACACACACACACACACACACACACACACACACACACACACAAAAGATGATAAAGACTTGAGTTTTCAGCAGTCTCTGAATGTCAGTTCAGTCTCAAAATGAATTAATGCAAACAGAAGGAATCACAAATGTATTTTGGCATTTATACATTTATGACTCTCTCCACCAAAATGCTTTCACTGCATACATATGTATCATTGTATAAAAATGTAATCCACATGAAGTTCATGAACACATCATCACAGATTCACCAAATCAGCTGCAGAAAGACAGCAGTATACAGATGTATACATAAAAAAAGATAAAGTACTTTTGTTGGAGAGAATAATTTACATAAACACATTTTGTGTGCATTCATTCATTTTAGAGACTAAAGTCAAGTTGGGATTTCTTCAGCTATCTTATGGGCCAATCCGAGGTATAACAGAATGCGCGATAAAGCTTTCGGGTCCATGGGTGTGATTCATAGCAGGGTTTGGTAGAGCAAACAAAGTGTCTATTCAGGCCTAACTACTTGAGTTAGAGCTGAGAAGTAAAGCCCAGCAGAGAAACGGATACAAACGGGACATAAAACAAGGATTGACGTTTACAGGAAGTAAAACGCAGCTGAAGTTCTCCGCAGGCTGTCCAGGAAACCCCTCAGATGTTGGGTCGAAAATGGCACTGTGACTGTTGCTTCTACACATTACAATCTTCGTTTAATGGAAACGCGTCCATGATTTCTTTTACCTCTCTCAAGAAGAGTTAAATGAACATTCCGTGTTTTCCTGTGTACATGAGGTTCACATACTCCACCACATGACACAAGTCATGGGGTCACAGGGTCATGGCCAGGGGGAGTACAGCAGTGGAACAACTTTAGGTTATTCCAGTCAGGGAATGCAGGAAATGGGGTATAAACAGTAATGGGGGTCACATTTCACTTCCTCTCCAGTGATTCCCTGAGAAAAAAGCTGTTTCTTTACAAAAAGGGAAAAAAAGGAGGAAAAAAAAAGTCTTCCTGCTCTTCTGATCAGCTGAACACTGAATGAATATGGCAACGAACTGCTACAGCATGAATTTGTCCCATCTCTAAGGAAAGTTCTTAAACGTTACATCTTTGTCCACTGTTTTACACAAAAGGCAACAAGATTGTCTGGAAAGCAAATATCTGGCATGCTGCCTGGATATATTGCCTTTGAAGTCTCACACACACACACACACACACACACACACACTAGACACCCGAGGTCACGGCGTCAGGGATCATCAAGCCTATGACATCTACATATGGAATGTGGAGCCACGGTGATAATATCCAGTTGACACATGTTAAACAAGCCATATTGACAGTGCGCTCACCTCAAACAAGCTAAAACCTCAGAGCACACTTATAGGCTTTCCTTACTAGTTTCATCAAAAGAAAAACAAAACATTCAGAACTTCACACCATAAACTATGCAAGGTTATGTAAGGACTGACTCCCATTCTATTTTCATCTGAGTGAGACAGCAAATGTCATACTGCAAATCGTGTAGTCTTTAATCCAAACACCAAATGTGCCACATGATTTTAGCCCTGGTGTTGGTTGGTTGTAGCGAGGTTAAAAAAAGATGGAAGCTCAGAATTATCCTCTGGAAAATAAATGTCAACGTGACCCTTACAATTTCTACAGACTTACAACAAGAACGAGCATTCCCATGAACACCCAAATAAACTCACAGAATAGTGACAGCTGACACAATACAACACCTCCATCTAGCTTCAATCTTTCCCCCCCCCCCCCTCAAAAACTATTCCAAGGCACGCCCTTGAGAGAGCCAACTGATACATAAAACTGTGACATGGCCCTGCGCTATTAAGAAATGTGATTTAATTTCCACAGTCCTGCAACCTTTAAATAGACTGCGTGTTCCCAATTAGCTCCCATGAAATGGGAGTTTGGAGACTCCTGACTCCAGTAAAACAACCACCACAGTCACACCGTCATACTCCACTGCATTGTGGCCTTACACATGCACAGCTATGCCATCACACTCATCTGCATTATGGCCACACAAACTGTTATATCATGAGTTGCCCGTCTACATCTTAGTCTGTGTACTCAGCGCCAGCAAGGTCAGCCTTGCTGCATTAGTCATTATCATGTCACGTTTCTATGTCTCATATCTTGTTGTCACGTCATTATTATTATTATTATTATTATTATCACACACCACCCAGCCTGCACACACTGCCAGTCAGTTAGAAAGAACCAGACGAGGGTCCAATTAGAAACACAACACAGACACCGTCGTCAAAATGGTGGGCCCTATTGTAAACAAGTGTAATGCTTTATGGCGTCGTCCACTCACAGTTAACAGTCTTTGTATCGAGTTGTACGTGAAATATACTGTAATTCTGCAAACTGTTAATAAATCAATCAAACATCCTCCACCACATTATGGCTTTACTACTACTATCCTACTCTACCACATCATGGCCTTACACATGCACAGCTACTTTATGCCGTCATACTCCAATGCATTATGGCCTTACACATGCCATATACAGTATTTCCTTTATGCAGTTTCCTCTTCAATGTGTAAAGTGCATTCCCCCGAGGGCCGGGAATGTATGAATTATCTCTTCAGAGTGACAGGATAAAGCTTGAGCTATCCTTATTCATAAATGTTGATTCGGGACCACTGCTCACAGCGCTCAAGTCAAATCACATGGCGGGAGACATTTAAATTGACAAATCATCGGAAATCTTGTGTCAATATTTGCATTAGCGCTGCAGAGCAATACATGAATATTATATCAATATGCTGTGTTCTTATTATCTGATCCATTTGTTTTTTTGTATCCGACTGATATAACTGCCGTTCATCTATCTATTGTGATATGGATACACTGTTGATATCGTCTGAATTTTTGGATATTGTAATATTGTGATAGCCAGGGCATAATTGTCTTTCCTGATTTTAATGACTGCATTGCAGTAAGGTTATGTAATTAAAATGTGATAACTGATTATAACTGGTTATATTATTATCCTTTACCCACTTAGGTCAAATATAACTTTTAACTAACATATTATACGGTACCCATTGTTAACTTATAATCACCGCCCATGTCTGTGTACTTGAACGTGAGACACAGTGTTACTTGATATGTATTGTGTACTGCCTGATCTGTAGCATACTTTATAGTTAGGCTACGAGAGACATCTCAGACAGCAAGGTCAGCCTTGTTGCTAGTAGGCACGTTATTATGTCTCATATCTTGTTGTCACGTCATTAGGATCCAGCACTATATATGTTCCTGTTAGTGTAATAAACTTTGTGAACCTTTAGCGTGATACTGTCTCATGTCCCGTTATTTGTTCTCCAGGGCCCGCCGCCACAGTCGCCGTACCGAAGGAATACTTCAACCGGATCATCACACACCACCCAGCCGGCACACACTACCTGTCTGTCAGAACAGACGAGGGTCCAGTACTTAGAGTTTACAACACCTATTACAATAAATAAGTAGGCCACTGATTAACTTATTCATCAAAAGACTCATTGTGTAAACATTTTGTGAAAGCACCAAGTAACCCCCACAATATAATCACAATATCACAATAAATAAAAACATATTGTGATATATTGACTGTGTCCATATCGCCCCAGCCCCTATTTGCACTCGATCCCAGGTTTATTCTTCACCACCATCACCCTGACATCCATATCCATCCCTAACCGGGACAGGGCCTGGCCTCTTCCAAACAGCTAGACACGGGACTGTTGGCAGTGCTGACGGGACTAGGAGGCATATGCGCCATTCCATCTGTTGCGCCCTCATTGCCTTCCAAAGCCCTGTCCACTGTCAGTGGCCATCTGGTTGCAGCCCTGCTGCAACACACCGGCAGGAAGCACAAGCACTTCCAACAATGGGATCTGGACGATGCACCGGGTTGGGGGAGAAAAAAACCCCACAACAACAACCTGAGGGCAGATTTTAATTGACAATTATCTTGACCTTAAAAAGGTTTTTACGTTATATATTATATAACGTAAAATTATATAATTACGTATATTATATATACGTAAAATTATATAATTGTTATCTTCTATATGTGACATAATACGAGACAGAGCCGATGGTCATGAGGAAGTCCTGGTTGTGAAAAGCAGATCAATTTAGTTGATCTGCAAAGTTCACTTATCCTCTCTCTCTGGGCGAGGACAGTTCAATCAATAATGGCGTGATGTCAATAGCGCTCCCTCAAGAACCCACAGAACGAGGACTCCAATTTGAGAAATGCTGCCACGGTAACATTTAGTGGAAAAGCAGACTTTTTGGGCATCTAAATTAACAACTTGGAAATAGCACCTTTCCTGTACATTGAAATGATCTTCATCCAGAAGTAGCAGGAACCAATTTAATCA
This sequence comes from Protomyctophum bolini, assembly GCF_963924005.1. Lineage (NCBI taxonomy): Eukaryota > Metazoa > Chordata > Actinopteri > Myctophiformes > Myctophidae > Protomyctophum > Protomyctophum bolini. The sequence goes on along the minus strand of NC_137873.1, from coordinate 33,679,624 downwards.
AAACCCCAAAAAAAGCTGCTCTTGCAGTCCACTTTCATCTTCCTGTATTCAGACAGTAACTGAGCAGCATATCAGTGTTCACAGCATAAATGCAAGGGTGGGACTAACACTGCTCACTTATTTTTGCCTGTAGGAGAAAGTGAATATTCAGTCAGCGATGCACAATACGATTACTTTTTCAGGGAATAGGAAAACTGCATTTGAGCTCTGAAAATCAGCGCCGTTCCACTTTAATTCACCATAATACCAGCTACTCTCTCCTATAACAAAAACGAGACCATAACAAAACCCAATAACACATTCTGCCCCTTCTACCATTTCCAATTGCAAAGAGAGTATATGACTTCCCCCTTTTTTCAGAAAACCAACCAGCTCCTCTCCAGCCCTTCACTTTCCGAACACAAGAAAAGATTTAGCTGTCCATCAATGGGAGAGAGCGCCTTTGTTCAAAAGGCACAATGGGGGACATTCTGCTGTGAAGTATAGCGTCACACTCGCCGAGCGTACGCAGTGGTGCCGCGGCAGCGAATGGCCACAGGAGCTGCTCATGCAAAAGGCAAGCCCCCTGACCCCCCCCAACAACAGAACTCACAGGCCCCCCTCCGACCCCATGGTGCCCTGCATGTGCGACCCACCAGCTCGGCTCATCCCCGATGGCCAAAAAGGTCAACAGTCACCGAGTCACGTTGTCCAGCGTTGAACTTACTTGAATGAGGCTGTAATGAGCATTTTTTTCAAGCGGGAGATGAGAGAAAACTGTATGGGCTCTAATGACAAAACAAAGAGCCTTTTCAGAGAGAGGCGTGTGTGAGGCCCGTTATCTGTCATACGCCTCTGCCAGGGGAAAAGTCTGCTTCTGCCGCTAGTTGGTCTCCTGAGATTAAAACCTGGCCATGATGTAAACTTGCTGTGAAATCAAAGCTGTGAATCCCCCATTAAAAGGAGAATTCCATGCTAGAAGGCTTTCTTACCTCTAATTGAATGGGGCTATGGGGTGTTGTGCTAATTCGCTTATTTCCATCGCTCAAAAATAAAACAAATATATCCTCTCTTCATAATGTAAATAGTATCCCAAGCGGCACACTTTACTACTTATTTCGATGGAAATAAGTGAATTAGCACAAAAACCCAATTGGTAGCGGAAATAGCCAATAATGCACTTTTGCACAAAACAACACCTGGACCTCTTTGGTGGGGACGAAACAACTACAAATCGGGTAAGAAAGCCTTCTAGTATGGAATTCTCCTTTAATGATTAATTATGGCTGACGAGGAACTTGCCTCCATCCAACGTAGTAGGTTTGATAATTAAATGCTACAGGGGATCTGACCGTCTCTTCCAGGTGAACGTGAAAACAACAAGCGCACACTAAAAGGTGGTTGCACACTGGACGCGCTTTTCGGAAAACCCCCGATGGAAAAACGCAGCAAAAGATCCGAAAAAGGCACTGTGTGCACTGTGCAGGGACCTTTAGTGTCCGTTCCAAGTAGGATGACTGACATGCCAGCTTCATTTCAGGTTGTTGCCTTCCATTTTTATAACTACATTGCTTGCGGAAAATAACTTAGTATAGTATAAAAGTGAATTACTTTTTCACTTGAAAATATTTTGCCGACTTTGGTATAGAGGATCTCTACAGCCAGAGCTCTTGGATCACTCTCCCATTACCTTTGGTAGAAATTGGGCTGACTCCAAGTGACTCAATATCCCAGAGTTGGACACAATCCAGGCTTTGCAGATGTGTTTATCTGCTTTCTCCTACTTACGGAGATACAGCTCTTTAGCCAGCAACTCACCCAGCTACTCTATATAAAACACACAACATTCCCCCAACCTAGTCGTTCTACGCTAAATAACATGATTAAGAGTCGCAGGTGGTGTGGCACCGACTGACTTTTCCAGTTCTCTCTGTCAAATCACTCTGTAATCCATAATTAAAAGGTGTGGTGATTTGCAACAGGCTACAATGAGCATATTTCAGTCGTTAGCAGCAGAAGCACCGACACAGATGGCCTACGGTGATCAATATCTTTAAATGATTGTGTCCCCACAGTCGCCACGCCGCCAGCAGTCATCGAATCCCCCATCCTCAGCCAGCTCAGGCTTCATAACATTCATTTGAGTGAATTTAGTCTCCATTTCCTGTCACATTAAATGTCAACCAATATTGTTTGACTCATATCCTTGGAGAACATTTGGCATGCACTGGTCATAAATATGACCCGTGTTTTCTGACCTCGGTCACTGAAATAGTGTCAATTAAATGATTGTCTCCACCAGGTCGAACAGCCGAAGGCCAGATAGCTTTATGTTTTTGCCACTGTCCGTCTGTATATCCGTCTGTCTGTCCGTCCGTGTGTCTGTCTGTCTGTGAGCTATTGCACAGTTGGACCGATCGGCGTGAATTTGCAAACTGCCTAGAAACGTTTGCAGGCCCATGGTAGGCAACCTGGCCTGGCGGAGGCCTGTGCTCCGAGGAGAACACTTATCTAGTTTCAGCATGGTTTCTTCTCGGTGGTCAATACATTGTGTAAAGTGGGAGTTCCAGACCGACAGGAACGCACCCAGGGTGCCGGCCCGACTCCAGCGAGCCGCCCCGCGGCCGAAACGGTTGAGAAATGACGTGTGGGCGTCCCTCTACTGTACCCTGTACTGTACTCCTGTACTGTCACTGTACTGGCACACCCGAAATCACCATATATACAGTTAATATGTGCGTGTGTGTTCGTGTGTGCACGACCTGCGCACAGGTGGTGAAAACAACCATGCTGTTTCTGTGCTCAGACCAGGGGGGCAGTCAGACAGATATTTTGTGAAGCCACTAAGGAAATGAAAGTTCATATAATGGCCTGTTGTGGCGCTGTCATTGGGCTCAAAAAAACCAATGTCATAATATTCTTTTTGGAAAATTATGGTCCCATTTATTAAAAAGATGACCATAAAGTCGCGCATGTTCTGAGGGGCGTGGCTACCGTTACAGTCTATGAACGGGATCCCCCACCCACTCGAGTCAAAATAAAAACCAACGAAGAAGAAGGGGGAAGTCCCGCCTCGTTGTCTGGGCCAGCCAATGGGCCAGCTGGCCTGAACTGGGCCAAAACGGATCTAGAAAGATGGCGACTTCCATTGCAAGGACTGACAGGCTTCATTTTACGTTCACGTTAGACCCGCGGAACGCTTTGTCCATATTTTTTACAGTCTATGGCTCAGACGCACCCACCCACCCAGCCAGCCACCCACACACATAGCTCCGTAAGGGAGTGGTTGCACCACTCAAAAAAAGGAGCATTCTTTGGAATCGGGTGATGCTTTACAGTCTCCTCTGTAATTGACTGGTGCAGGATGCAGTAGGTAGGTAGGTACCAAGCAACTGCTTAGATGCCACAGTCTGCCAGCAAACTTCTACGCAGGCTTCTGTCTGTCTGTCGTGTGCTTTCTGTATCGCCATGTGTCGTCTCTCCACTGGTATTTCTGTACACAATGTTCCATTATACTCCCAACCTGAAGTGAGTGCAGGCGAACAACTCCCAGTCTGAAATCCCTGTGCAGCCAGCTCGGGAATCTATGGATTTAGGCACTACTCTGCTGCTGCCCTTGCCCTGACATTGGACCACCAGAGTCTTAAGGGAAACGACATTTCAATTATAAAAGCGAGACACGGTTGAAATCTCACAGGCTAAAGTAATACAAGATGATTTCCGATATTGCCATGCATAGCAATGTGTGAGTCATCAAACTGATGGAATTAAAACTTGTTTTGCACGTTATAAGTGTCAAGTCAAAAATTCTCAAGTGCCATGTAATCAGAAGTCCTAATGAGAATGAAATCCTTCCGGAAATTAAGCGCAATGCTCTGACCTACTAGGGCATGGGGCGATGCATGTGACTTCAAATCACTTATCACCGTTCCAAACTTCTGCCACGGTTGCTATTAATGTACGATACATTTCTTTTAAATGCAGATCTAAGATTGATCTCAGCCATTTTCACTATACTATTTTGTACACCACCATTGCACAATGAAGTATAATACAGGCCCAAGTGTTAAAAATAATTTGATTGATGATTAAATGTGTCAATTCGTTACAATATAAAAGTAGTAAGAAATTGTTGGTTCTAAATATCAGACAGTTTCTATATATTTTCGGTAAATTGCCCAGGCCAGGCAGGCCTACTCTGATACAGTGGCCTCGAGTCCGGGGGTGCTTGAGGGCTGAAGCACCCACCGACACAATGGGAGCGTTCGGAAATAGCGCACTGAGCGCACTGTGCAATGCAAACTAATAGGCGAGTGCGTTCCCGCACTGGGGGGCGGGCCGGGAGGGCACCCACTGCAGTTATAAGAACTTTCCGCGCCTGCTCTGACATATTTGATTTGCCAACTTAAAGCTAAACTAGAAAAAGTGCCCCTCGGGGCACAGGTCTCCACCAGGGCAGGTCAGGTTGTGGCCTCCTGGTGGCGCTATAATAGGCCAATGTGAAAAGGGTGCCATTTGTTCTCATGCCTTAAATGGCAATTGGATGATTTGAGGCATTTTGTTCCAAAAATGTGTTTTGAAAAAAAAACACCCGTTGGTGGCGCTATAACAGGACAATGTGTGGGATAAAAAGGGTGGGACAAAGGGTGGGATATATTCCTCAGCCTAGTAGGAAAGTGCGTGAAAGATTTCACGTAAATTGCACGCTGCGTTCATGATTTGAGGCTTTTTGTTCAAGCCGTTACAGGCCAATTAGGATGGAATATGAAATATCAGACAGATCCGTCTTGAACACATGACTATAGATATACTGTGTGATGATTTGCGGGATTTTTGGACAGAATCTGGAGGAGCAAAAGTTACAAAAGTTGGCCTCCTGGTGGCGCTATAACAGGCCGTTCTGGAAATGTTGGGGCAGAGTTTCATCGTTGGCATCCAGGGAGTGTGTGTGCGAAATTTGACATCGACCGGGTTAACGGTGGCGGAGATTAGCTGGTAACAGACGGACGGACACACGGACGGAGTGCAAAACATACTCTCTCCCCATGCCTTCGGCCTGGTGGAGACCAAAAGTTTGATTTGAATATGAATTAGGGCAACAACCGGAATGCCTCTTGCAAATTAAACTGGGGAACCAAAGAACACTATTCCCAGGGCATAGGCTTGTTAATGGAACACTCCTCCTCATTGGAACGGCTAGCTAAAAATATCCAAAAATCACATAAGAGATAAAGTATGAGAGATGCCTTACGTCTTTATTAGCGTGTACGGTGTGAATATACTAATATTTCGAAACGAGCTTGCTAAGCTTCCGACCTTATTTTGAGTCGTGAAATACCGCAACATTTACCCCCGCCATTAGGTATTAATTCGTTAATAAAGGCCCTCACAAATCTGCTATTCAGAACAATCAATTATGCAATAAGGATATGGTATCAAATATCATGCCAGAAGAGTGTTGGATATGCATTAGCTCATCCATCTCACTCATTATTTGTATCAGATGTGGAACCCCTACAAAAATTCTACTTTGCATACATACTTGTATACAATGTGCATACATACTTGTATACAATGTCCCTGAATACTGTCGGCTGCTGTTGGACAGACAGGACTGCTTTTAAAAACAAATCTGAACGTGCAGTGTAGGTGTGTAGCATAGAAATATACGATTGCGATTCACTGTTTGTTCCAAACGGATTGTTTAAGTCATTCTGTCTTTTGAAGAGGAATAGTATACAATAGGAATGTGTTCTCTATTGACAAAGTTACTCAAATGCCAAAATAGCAACGTACGCCAGAACCTTCCAAACTTCTAAAGAAGAAACTACTAGTACTTGAGAGTAAATAGTGCAACGTGATGAAAGAGACACTAACCTAGCAATTCTCTGATGAATGGTTTTAGCTCTCAAAATATCTTATAGATGCACATATATAGTGTACATCTAGGTCTACATCCGATCTCTAACCACCACCACAAAGATTGATCTAAAAAAAGAAGAAGACCTTGGTAGCAACAGGGATACATGTTCTCTCTGAAGGCTATAGGATTTCAATTCATTCATTCTCAACTAAAGGCATGAGCTACTGGTTCCTTAGCAACAGACTCTCTGCGATGAGGCAAAATTGAAGAACGGGGCTGCAGTTCTAGTGCAGGTGAATAATGTAAGTCGCACAATGTCTCCTGTTGCAGCTCTTCAAAAGCAACAGCGGATGTTATTATACGAACATTTCCATCCATCTGGCATTGTAAACAACAAAATAAAGTATCAAAATGAATGTAATGATGGTGCATCCGACAATCAGATACATGTTATTGGGTTATCAAAATATCAACAGTCTCTTCAGGTTATAACAAGATGCTTCAGTCAAAATCGAACCAATTGGAATGTTTACAACCCCTGGCAATAGAAACTATGTAACTATGCATTCCATTACTAAGCCAAGCCTAAAAGACAGACATAACAACAGAGACCCACTGGTCAATATTCTGAACAAGATGACTTTCATTTTCATACTGCTTGTCCTGAACCTGGAGCATATAAGGTCAGATTGCACAAACGTGCTGTTCTTGCCTTACACCTGCCAGTGCAATACCTGCTATGCAGTTTGTGCAGTTATTGATTCATGGTATGGTTGTGTAGAACAGGGTTCAATAAAGCCAACCTGCAATTGATAATATAAGCCAATGACAAAAAATAAAACATTGAAATTCAATATTGTGAGAAAATGTACTTTCAAATCTACAGACTATAAACTTAAAATAAGTGCTTTGTTGGAGTTATTTGATGGGAAAACAGAAGAGTAGGCACACTCCGGTATGATGTACGATGCCAGCAATGTCTTTGGAGCCGGTTATGTAATTCCTCATTTTTCTCAGATAAAACACAACAGCAACACATTGAAACGTGAGCATTTTCAACCTGAGAGTGTCCATGAGACGCCATTGCTTACCTACAGTCATTCTGTATGTGAAAAAGTATTTTGGCTACAATTGTCAATATTTTGTTATGCAGTCTCACCATTCATGAATCAACACCTTCAAGCATAGTGCCACAGAAATGGATTAACAATAAATTTTGGCAGCCATATGTTGATAACTTTCTATTGCTATACATTCGGAATGCAGTGATTGCAAATAGCCTGCAGCCTGCATCCCTAGACTCACTGAATTGAGAAAGGACACACTCATGTCACCTTCCAGGGGTCCTGGGATGCAATACTGTACTCGGTACTGTACTCTAACGTTTAAGTAGGACTCACAAAATGTCCCTGGGACCCGGTACCCATTACATTGAAAACCTATTTACATCACTGCATTCGTGTACAGCAAAAGGGTCATGGCTTTTACTAAATTCCTCGACTCGTTTCCAATTTTAGTCAGTAAATGTCAATATTTTTACCATGCATCCAACATTCGCCATTGAAATCATGGAGTTGCCTGCCTGTGCAACATTAGATTAATGAGTTACAACATCAGTAAACATCAGGCTAATGGACATAACAGAATACTAGCCATCAAGTGAGAGCTCCCATCATTAGGAGGAGGGCCTTAGCAGAGAGCTGACAGTTTGTATCTTCAACTAACAGTGATTACTGTAGCCTTCTGAGTGAAACTGGATGGTTATAATAGTAGTATATTACTCTCAACTCAAGGCATTTCTTCACAGAAGTTCACACACACACACACACACAGACACACACACACACACACACACACACACACACACAGTCACACACACACACACACACACACTGTCACACACACAACTGACACTTAACTGACGTGCTGATCCTGAAGTACAAGTTACAACTGTAATTCCATCGTTAGGCTTGTTACCCCCTGCTTGATAAATCCATGTAAAAGCATGACATTTAACCATATATAGTGTGGTCATCATTTGGCATTTTGTGTGACAATGTGTGTGTCACTTACTTCAGCCAAGTATACACCCAGTAACACATTCTCCAGAACAACTAGATCTGACAGCTAAACTTAGGCTACCTCTCGAGGTGGCATATATACATATTTATAATGTATGTGGACGGTCAAAATTATAAGGACCCTGATCCCCTAAATCCCGAGACCTGGCCCGATTTTGTCCGGCAACAAACCAACCCACCAACTGTCTGTGATTGTTGACACTTTTGAGCGCCCATGGCAACAATGTTATTGCCACCAATGTGAATCACAGAAGGTAATCCCACCCCACCCCCCCAATGAATGAACGGCACTAAGCCACAGTGAAATCAGTCAGTCAGTGATAGTGATTTCACTTTACTTAACTCACCTTCAATAGAGATTACGTGTTCGCGGATCTGATTCTGCAACGCCAGGTCATCGATGCGTTCGATCAAGTCGTAGATGGCGTAGATATTCGGGTGGACAGACTCAAACCGATGGATCTCGGCTCTGATGGCCGCAGAGTTGGACAAAACAAACTGGGAGCCCGGTGTGCCGGGCTGGGCAGTCTGGCCCGATACAGTCCCCGAACCAAACTGACCACCCCCAGAGCTTGCAGATGATCCGGATCCAAACTGGGACGGGATGGACTGGGGTACTGGAACAGGCGCTGGGACCGTGCCTGGAGTGGGCATGGCCGGCTGCGACTGCTGCGAGATACCGGACACTGGGACACTCGACTGGAAATTCATCTTGGTTTGAAACGACTAAACTCTTCCAGACTAGTAATACACAAACTACAGTTGTGATGCAGACGATGTGATCAAAAGAAGTCCCCGCAAATCAGTGGTCTGAAGGCGATCGGCGCAGGAGCATCAATAGTTGGTCGCCAATTGCAACAAAACGCGGTTCTTGTTCATATTATTACAACTTCACTGTGATTCATTGTCTGTTATTGGCTAGCCGTGTCCAGGGCCCTTTTTTCTGTGGCTTACAAACCGCAATAGGCTACCCTATCACTAGACACACCTTTATGGGGAATACAGCTGGAATACACAAACCGTTTTCCTTTTTTAGTTGCTCTGCTTGTAGGAGACAATGGGCTAGGCTTCAGCACGGCGCCCAGGCTGGTCCGCTGCCTTGAATGCGTTGTCTCTCTGCGGCGCTGAAATGAAATAGCGTTCCTCTCTTTGGTCCAAGTGGTCCCTGCCCAGCAGCGCCCTCCTCCGCATGCTGAAACGTCACCCATCACGTAATTGTACTTCTGATGGGGGGAGGGTGTAATTCGATTGGATGGAGGGGGGGAAATAAAGCAACGTGCACATCATTAACAATAAGCCTACCTGACAGTTATGCAACCAAAATGTGTCGTATGGTAAGAAAACAATACCGGTAGTTGTTGGTGTACTGGTTATGGAATGTAATGTAACCTATTTGTGATTGTGAATCCACAGTACACACGAAATTCTAACACTAAATAAATACAGATTCATATAAATATATCAACAAAGTAGGCAAGAAGAGTACTAGTTACAAATGCAGACAGTAGACCTGAAAGCAATAGCTACATTATGGCCGACCATATTTTACACATTCTGTAATTTCCAATCATTCAATTATTTTTGTATAGCCTAATTGATATAGGCTATAATTGGGTTTTTAACCAATTATGTTACAGGTTTTCTAATTTGCAGCCTAGGTATCCTCTTATGACTACAAAAATCACAACCGTGTGAAGTGAGGGGCGCTAATATATTAAAGTCTAACTCTTGCTATGATTAGGTGATGTAATCGTGATGTAAAACAAACACAGACAAAACAAACATTAAACTTTCTTTAGTGTTAATGGCATTTAATGTTTGTGTTAGGGACAAGATGACGTATATTTCCCTTCATTGTCAATAGCGTTTTTAACTAAAAACAAACATTAAACCTGTATATAGGAGGGACTAAAAATAAAATATGCCTAAAATATTATTTTAGTTTAACATAAATTGCTGTGGCATGCATGCAGGCCACATTATAGGCTATACCGGTATACTAGCCTATACCTTTAATTCCCATCCTGTCCTGTCCATATGGAGCACACCCACTTCTCAGCCTATTATCACAGTTCCATGCAGTGCATGGATGGTGGGGTCATGGTTTTCCACCATCCTCCACACTATGCCCACTTTATCTAGTACTGTACCTCTACCGCCATATTAAATCATAAAACATGCTTTGTATTCTGTCTAAGCAGACAGGGTTAGACAGGCTATAGAGCCATCTGCTGGTGTGAACCACAGATTCTGCAACTGTTTGCAACCTTAAATGGTGAATAATTCATATTTTTTGCTGGCAAGGAACTTAATTGTTGTTATTTGACTAAATTATACATTGTGATGTAATTTGTCCATTTCCACATTCAGTTTCGTGGATACACATTATGATGAATTTGGTGGTATATATATGCCTTAAAAATAACCAAAAATAGAAATGCACTATCGAGCTGCCAAAAAACATGCTGTTCTTGCCTTACACCTGCCAGTGCAATACCTGCTATGCAGTTTGTGCAGTTATTGACACACTGTGTGTACGTGTGTGTGTGTGTGTGTGTGTGTGTGTGTGTGTGTGTGTGTGTGTGTGTGTGTGTGTGATGTAATTTGCATCACCGTGAAATGTTGTGCAATAACATGATATTTCATGCCAATGCAAACTGTACAGAAAGTATGACAGTTGCGTGGATGCAACATTGTGCGTTATGTCTGGAGTCTGGACAGGCATGCAGTAGGTATTGTGCATGAATAGATTTGTGCAAACAGTGTGGTTTGGTAGGATAAGGCGAACGTATATGGCAAGAAATTATTGTGGCAAGATAAGAATTGCTTCACATTTCCCCCTGCATTTGTTTCAGTATTAGGTGGAATGATAATGAGGAACTGACTGCGTCTTTTTTCTGTGTTCTCACATTGGTTACTAAGCAAATTGGTATGAAGATGCCAAACATAATAGACCTACCTCTATATATAACAACTGGCAACACATGTACAGGTCCAAACCATGTGTTATCAGCCTTCTGCTACCATCTGTTGACCAAATTTGGAACTCTCCACCCAGTTACATTCCATTCTAGCCTGACACTCAGCCTGAATTTTCATTTCGTTTCACTTACATACATTTTTAATGTGGCTAGCGATTCAGGGGCTGGAGCCAGGCTAGGCAACCAGGGGAGAAACGACGATGATAATGGGTTTATCCCGACCCATTTCCTCCAGTACAAGAGGAGCTAACTGGTAGATTAAACTCTTCCCAAATCCGGTAGCAAGAAAACCAAACACATCTCCCCCTTGAAGAAACGCCTTCAAAGCACGAAGTTGTTGTGGTTTTAAGGAAGTTATTCCTGGAATTTCTTTTAAAACCGTTTCAATAGCCAGATCGATACGATCACACGTTACAGCAGAGGGGGCAGCCATGTTTGTTTGTGTCTGGACGGCGCGGTTGTTTGACGTCATCGAGTTGAAACGACGCTGATTGGTCGGTTGGATTTCCAACCGAGGTCTGAGATCTCCTACGGGAGAGTCACCACTCACCAGTCGCCTGAACATAATTTTTTAATGTGGCTAGCGATTCAGGGGCTGGAGCCAGGCTAATTCCATTCTGCAATACATTGAATCTTTATTTTAGTTTTTGCCCAAAATAGGCACCCCAAATGTGGTTAATCTAACAGTAACACTAATCTTATGGAACGAACTACCACTCTCCCTAAGAAGGGCAGAGTCTGTTGATGCCTTTAAAAAGCTGCCAAAAACCCACTTGTTTTGTAAGCATTTTGGTTTGTAATATTGTCTACATACTGTATGTACTGTGTATTTATAGGTATTTTATTCACTGCTATACTTAAATGCATTGTACTATTGTTTTGTGTCATTTTATTGTTGATCTATGTGATGCTCTTGTTTTATTTCATTTTATTGCACCTTGTAACATTTGTTTTGAAAGGCTCGTTATAAATAAATTACCTTACCTAATCTAACACTGACACTTTTACGCAAAGTAATTGTGTAATAATAAATTCCACTTTCATCACAACACACAACCACTCATTTGACTTTTTTCAATGACTCATTGTTATTGTATATCAACAATAATAGTTGACCGACTGGTCCACTATGCAGTACGCCCTCACATCTAGTGCTAGGCTACAATATTGGCTAAATGCTATTATTCCTCAAATACAAACCGGGTACAGGGTACTGAGGGTACTGAGGGTAGCTTGCTCTGCACTGGCCCGGTTGGGCATCATTGGGTTTTCACTATGCTGGTGGATAAGATAAGGTAATAAGATAATGGTAAAATGTGCATGCCTATTTTTGTCTCCACCAGGCCGAAGGCATGGGGAGAGACAGAGTGTTTTGCACTCTGTCTGTGTGTGTGCAGTACTGAGTCTGTCGTGCATCCGTCCGCCCGTCTGTTACCAGCTATTCTCCGACACCGTTAACCCGGTGCATGCACATTCCCTGGATGCCAACGATGAACCTCTGCCCCAAATTTCTCAGAACGACATGTTTGTCTCCACCAGGCCGAAGGCATTGGGAGAGTATGTTTTGCACTCCGTCCGTGTGTGTGTGTGTGTTCATCCGTGTGTGTGTCTGTGTGTGCGTCCGTCCGTCTCTTACCAGCTAATCTTCCTCCTAAACGGAGGAAACGGGTCAGCGTACAGGGAACAGGTGAACAACATCATCAGCTATGGAGAGGACAATGGCCTCGTCCTCAACGTGGACAAACAAAGGAAGTCATTCTGGACTTTGGGGAAGGGACCTCACTCACACACTGGAACGCCTCACCATCAAGGGGACACAAGTGGAGCAGGCTGACAGCTTCAAGTCCCTTGGCCTTCATGTGTCAAAACATCTGGGCTGGAAGGAAAACACTGTTGCTACAGTGAAAGAAGAAGCACAGCAGAGGCTGTATACTTTATTAGGATGCTGAAGATGGCCTACAGCCCCTTACTCTGGCCTACAGAGGACTCGTTGAAAGCGTATCACGGTGTGGTTTGGATACACTACCCAAGCTGAGAGGAAATCGCTGCCACGAGCTGTCAAAAGTGCGGAGAGAATTATTGGATCAAATCTCCCTGCCATGGACACAATGTAGCCTACACACAGCGCTGTAGGAGGAGAGCACAGAGCATCCTTAAGGATCCACACCATCCTGCTCACTCTCTCTGTTGTTCATGTGGAGGGACTCAGGACACGACCTGAGACACCACCGGCCAGAGAGCATCTCCACCAACAACACGCTTCCATAACAGTTTTTTCCCTGCTACTGTGCGACTATAGTAGCGATGACATTAGGGACCGTAGTCAATATGACAGATGGACTGAATCATGATAGATGAACTGAATTATGTACTGTTTTTAGGTAGACTATGAAGCACTTATTTATTCTAGGATTTTATGTTGTATGTTTTTTCTTACCCGTCTCTTTTTTATATGCTGACCCTGGGAGCTGCGCTCCAAGATTTCCTATGCACGTGCAAATGGCAAATCAAGTCTATTCTATCAGAATATAGTGATTTAACATTTTAACAAAAGAAAACTTGTTTTAACCAAAAATATCACTTAACCTTTATTATTAAGGTGTTAGTGAACCATGAGGTGCAAGCGTAGTTGAAATGATTGAACAAGCTATAGAGTCATCATTGCAAGAGGAGATCCTGCCCCAAAATCTTGTTCTTTGGACTTTGGTCAACTTTCATGATCACCTCTGATGCAATTTCTTTTCACCAGATCGAAAATACAACCCAAATAGGTTACCTCTTCTACTTATGATTATATGGCCATTGGCCACCAACTGCATGTGGATTAGCTGTGTTTGTTTACCCTGCCTGTCATCATGTCACACAGGTTTGCATAGTGATTTCACAATGGGCCCCCTTTCCACCGGGATGGCCCCGGTTTGGTTCTTAGCCAGAGCTCCAAAATTGGAACGTTAATTATGAATTGAGTGGGAAAAACCATACCTATATAAAATTGTTTATAGGATCGATATAAGTAAATTAATATATGAGGATAACCTTTCCACAGGAGTAGCTTTTTCATATTTATCACACGTTCTTTTTATTTTCACCTTGCAGTATCCTAATAGTTATCACCATGAAACTTCCAAGTTTCATGGTGATAACTACATATTTACCTATTCACCTATCATTACTTCCCCAGTATACGAAGACAATGATTTATTGTATTACAACTTTTCTGAATTTGTACATTGAAATATGCAAATTACGCATTATATAGTAAAATATGCATAAAAATTGTAAATGTGTGTGTGTGTGTGTGTGTGTGTGTGTGAGTGTCAGGCTAAGTGGCTCATGGATTAACTGAAGCGGTTCAATCTCAGTGGAAAAGGGGCCAATGAGTCATGGTAACGGGGCCCGTGGGTTGTTTATGGTTATGTTGTCATTGTGCCATGGCTGTGGGTTGTTTATGGTTATGTTGTCATTGTACCGTGGCTGTGGGTTGTTTATGTTTATGTCTACCTGGTCCACCCGCCTCCCATTGGTTAATTTTAATATAGGAAGATATAGTTCATTTGAACCTTGGAGACAGTTCAGGGGGTTCAGGCTGCTGTATATAGTAAAGCCTTTGTTGGTGTGTCTTTCGTTCTTGTAGTCATATAGGCCTCAAATCTGAGAGAGCCTTTGAGAGTATACATGCCCCAGGACCAGGACATGCTGGGGAGCTGCCATGAATACTGTAACAGCCCTGGGGTTCATTTACACTTGACTGAGGGCCTGGAGGAGCAATAGTTATGAAACCTGAGTAAATTATTCATCGTTTCATCTTGCAGACGAGATGAACAAATTCAAATCATTGCGCTCACTTTTACCTGAAGGACTTTTTAAATGATTATTCAAGAAAATATTACTTGCAGTTATGTACATACTGTATGTAGACCGTCTACGCTCAAATAATTTCAATTTTATTTGTATTATTATTATTATTATATTTATAAAATCTATGCAGCTCTATAGCACCATCTTGTGGAAGTTCTGGTAATGGCTATGCTCTGGTATAATTAATATGGTGCATGTCTCTTGTTCTTTTTAAGATTTATTTTGGGGCTTTTATGCCTTTATTGAGAGGGAATGGTAGTCAAGACAGGAAAGGGGGAGAGAGATGGGGAGTGAGTGACACACGGCAAAGGCCGTTGGGCGCGGGAGTTGAACCCGCAGCACGCCGTCCGGCTGGTTTGGCAGCCTAGTTGCCCAGACGGTTGAGCTAACCGTGTCTCTTTTTCAAGGGGCTCCGCTAAAATGAGTTGAGTGTCACACATCCCTCCTCTGAAACCCATGGCCCATTTTCAGGTCACATTTGTGCAAAAACACTGATGTGACGTTAAATATTTAGTTTTAGGGCCTTTTGGATTCAAAGGTAAAGTTCTGATTCTGAATGCTCCACGCTGTAGCACTGATGCAAGTTGTTCCATCCAAACAAACTTTGTGCTCTATTTGGTATGTATGACACAATGTTATATTCCCATTAAACATAGTTTTTTCCCCCATTTGAAGTTTGTCTTTCACTACGTTGGGGCCCTTTTTGGTTTTCTAATCTACGCACCTGTCGCTTTTATATGTGAGCAAAATACTTGCTTTTTATAGGTATGTAGCCTGATTAGTCGCTCATAATAATAATAAAAAAATCAGCAACAGAAGATACTTTACCATTATTAACCCGTTCGAATATATGAACACCAAATCATGTACAGTGTGGGTAATACGATTTAATAGATCATATTATTGATGCATGCATTTTGAGGTGTAATCAGTCTGGTCTCAGAGGCACTTGCTCGTGGGGCAAGCAGTACAGGAAAGGTGCAATTCTGGGGTTGCCTCAAAGGCACAGACGCCGTAGGAAATGATTGGCTGATTTAGCTAGCCAATTACGATGTCAAGTCACCCCTATGATCATGGGTGGAGCTTTATCCTCCCAAAATCATGTTTGCACACATTCTTCGCATTTTCCGGCACCCCCTATGGATGAAAACAGAATTGCTCTGTTGATTCAACCACCCTCGACATGTGATTAAAATTTGGGGTGGATTGGACATTCCGTTCGTGATATTATGGCATTATTTTGTCAGGCCTATCACTGTGACGACGCTGGAGCTGTGTGTGGCCATGTGTGTGTACCGACTGTGTACGAGGAGAGGGCTCAGCATGCAGCCCTGAAGGGCCCTTGTATCGAGCGCGACAACAGCTTGGAAGAGGTTAAAGCCAGCTGGTCAGTGTGTGGGCTGAGGATGTGGCCTGAGATGCCTTCAGGTGCTGCAGCCTCATTACATCTGTTCACCCACTTTAAAAGGCTCTGTGCACGTCATCAGCCTGAGAAGTTTGGTGGGTTGCAGGCCTCCACAGGTGTAGGTGATTTCTGGTGATTTGGGGCTCTTTAGTCACCACCAGGGTCTCTCTACGCAGCTCATGAATCTCCCGCTGAATTCCATTATTGTACTGTAATCCCCACTTGTGCGTTCAACCTATTCAAAGAGTTTATTTGTATAGGACACTTCATAGTTCTTTATGCAAACATTAAGACATTTAGACAGAGCATTAGTACTTTTACACATTTAAATAGAAAGACAGTTAAAATAAAACCAAAAGAAACTGAGTGAAATGATAAAATAAATGTCTTAGACATCCCCAGATGGACAGAATAGAGACAGCGCTTTTTTGTGTTGCTTGAGTTTGCAATCAAGTCCATGTGGTATTTTGATCAAAGTGAGAGATGATCAGTCAATTTGAACAGCAACAAACAGCCTTAAAATGCAACACATTATAATAAGCTCAGATGTTGCTCAAATTATGTCTGCCTTGCAGGTCTAGAAGAATCCTCAGACGTATGAAAAACAGAAAAGGTCCCCAAATAAAAAATAAAAAAAACTTTAAACTCACAGGGAATGCAAGAAAGAACAACCACAACCGGAGCCATGTTTAAGTGGTCTAAGACCGGGGTTCCCAAAGTGGGTCCCGGGGACCCCCAGGGGTCCTTGAGGGAGTTCCAGCTAAATGATAGTTTGGAACCAAATGGACCCTAACAGGTCCATTTGGTTCCATTTGTACACTCTTGATTGCGGGTCCCAGAGATAGAAATGCCATTAAATGGGGGTCCTTATATGTCAAACTCAAGGCCCGGGGGCCAAATCAGGCCCGTGAATGAATTATCTTTGCCCGCGGGATGATATTTAATTAGTATTAGAACTGGCCCTCTGGTATATTGCACGGACCACCATAATACTAAAAGTCCCAAAATGCACTGCGAGTGCATTGTCACGTATCGAGGGCCCGCAAGCGCAAGCATGCATCTTCTCTTCACTATTGATCAGCAGTGAAATCACTTGTGGTCAACTTTCAGCTACCCCTCTCTCCCGGCCCTCGACTTTCTTTATTTTGGCCCATTGTGTATTTGAGTTTGCCTTAGACTAATGCATGTCTGTTTAATGTCCTTGACATTAAACAGTAATGTCCTTGACATTAAACAGGTTCAGAATCACTGCTAGAGCCATAAAAGTCTTCTCTCATGGGGGTCCTTGGCATATCTTTTCAAATGGGGGTCCTCGGGGGAATTGGTGTCAATTTGGGGGTCCGCACACCAAGAGTAGGGAGGTGTTGACCACGGGGTAAAAACTTTAAAATAGAAAGGAGAGGTTTGCACAACTCGTAGTCCCGATGTCAAAAACACTTTTTATTTGGGGGGTCCTTGACATGACAACGTTTGGGAACCAGTGGTCTAAGAGGAGGAGGAAGTGCCCCTGAAGGTGTCCAGCAGTTTTTGGATGACGGCTATTTTGATGCATCCCTCCAGAGCTTGGCACAGCTTGCCCACGGTGCAGCCCACGCTGCCTTCCTTCATCCTCCAGCGCTCCAGCATCTGGTGCACCTTCTCTGGCAGCCCGTCGCGGCTGTAGTCGTGGTCGATGGTGTCCACCTCCACGTCGGTCAGGCCGAGGCGCCGCGCGCAGCGCTTCCAGTTAGAGCCAATGTTGTCCCTTAATAGGTCCAGGTGCTCCTCGGTCACAGCATGCTCCTCTGGTTGTAACATCATAAAAGGGGGAAATATCACGGGTGATCTTAAAGCCGAAGCGATATCTGAGCTCAGTGAGCTGGTACAACACTGCTATTCTATTCTGAAACCAAATATCCTCACTGAAAACCACCCTAAAAAGAGCAGCCGTCGCAAATTGCAACAGGACCTAGATAGGTCTTCTAGTGTTCCAATCAGTAAGTTGAAGGTCTCCCACTCCCACATATAAGTTTATTTGTGCTTGGGCAGCTGCTGCATACTCCCGCAGCTGCTCTGTACATGTAGTTACAACAGTAGTTCACCGGATTTTGCCGTTTATGCTAAATAACACCATAAAACCGCCATTACCCTTTTCATGTCACGTACCCCCTAGAGGGCGTTCGTGCACCACAAGGGGTACACACACCACAGTTTTGGACCCCCTGTGTTAGGTTAATAAATATAACATTTCACTTTCCCATAATTGTGTACCAGGATAATTTTTTTGAATATTGGCAGAATTATCTTTGTAGGCATTTTGTGCTTCTGTTAATTGTGGTTTGACTACACTACACTATGCTATGGTGAATCACTAGAATCACAGAAGCAACATAAAAATGACTATTAGTTTAAACTGGATTGTAGGAGCCAAAGAGTGCTTAGCCTATACGTAGTTATGCTCACTTGGTTGGTGATGAGTGTGGGCACCGCATTGGCGCTTCACTATTGGTGGGAGCGTCTCTGTGGGTGGACACTATAGGTTACAAATACAGGTATCTGTACCAGCTCACTCTAGGATGCTTGAACTTGGAGGCAGGGTGAGCTGGGAGTGATACATTTTGTTGACCGCACATGCACTTTATTTGATAGTTTGATTCATTCACGTTTTGTTTGCTCACTGTTTGATTGTTATATGTTAGATTCTTTGCACATATGTATTACATATATATTCATTTATTGTATGGTAATATTTGGTGCACTGAACTATATATATAAACATTTTAAACTTATGAGCTTGTTTGGATATGAATCATTTTAGCATTGTTTTATTGCGCGTCATACAGTTTGATTTTAGCTCCCATGTTTAGCCTGCCGGATGAGTAATTTAATGGAAATTATTATCAGCCACAACATGGATAAAGTCTTCAGCTAGTGGTGAATTAGGCAATGTTTGGTATGTTATATACATGTCAGTTTTTTTAAACACATAAATATAGGCATGACTTTTTGACTTACCATACTTGTGAATGGCCTCTTTGAGGGAAGAGGAAGCTGAACCGTTGGACTGAAAGGATGACAAGCTGCAAAGGGAATCAGGGCTCCTCAGGTGCAGGGTGTTGTTGTGGCCAATCTGGACACCAGTGGCATTTTGGATGATAAGTTTTCCTTGAACACGAACACGAACACGAACACGAACACGAACACACACACACACACACACACACACACACACACACACACACACACACACACACACACACACACACACACACACACACACACACACACACACACACACACACACACACACACACACACACACACACACACACACACACACACACACACACACACACACACACACACACACACACACACACACACACACACACACACACACACACACACACACACACACACACACACACACACACACACACTTTAGTATACGCACGGAAATTACCTGGCAGAGGCAATCAAGCACATTTCAGAAATCTGTGTGAGTGTGTTTGGTAACACGGAATCGCTTCAGAAAAGAAAATGTATATATATATATAAATATTTCACCTGCACTTGTGTCTTGCAGTGATCTGATCTGGGTGAAGTCTGGGGCAGTCGTGTCGGGCACCGGGCAGGACTGCTGCCGGGGGAACGGGGAGTACGACCATTGCTGGGAGTGTTGGGTCAAAGACGGGGTGCTTTGCGACGTGGGCATGTAGCTCGCCGGCGGTCGGTACGGCGAGGTGACGGACTCGTACAGGTCGTCCGCCATCGGGTGGCAGTAGCCGTCGTCTTGACTGGCGGGCTGGACCGGCTCGGCTTTGGTCCAGGATGTGACTGAAGACGACAGGGGGGAGGAACGGTCCTGCACCGGCTGCCTGTCTCTGTGGTCCCACGAGCTGAGCCGCTGTGGGGGGTTCTGGTAGCCGGGGTTCTGGTAGGGGTTGGCCGAGTCGGGCTGCTCCGCACAGACGTAGCTGCCATTTTTGTGGTAGCGCAACTCCATTTCTAGTTTGTGCTCCAAGGCTGAAGGGCCGTTGGACGCCCTGGCATCCGTCTCGATGCAAGGCTCCACGACGGGCTCATGTGGAAGGTAGTGCAGGTCCTCGATGCTGGCCTCCACGGGAACAGGGACCGCTCCGCTTCTCTCTGAGCTCACCAGCGGTGCTGGACAGTCTGTGAGGTGAGAAGGCAGGATGGAGTTAGGGGGCTGTGTCCACAGAAAGCTTTTTTATTGCGAACGCAGTGATTGCGAACGCAATGAGCACTTACTATGAGACCTAGCAGATCATGTCTGTCTGTCTGTCTGTGTGTGTGTGTGTCTGTGTGTCTGTCTGTCCCGCTATCCAAATATGGAGTGTGTTGCATCAGCAATCACTCAGCTCCATATATGGGCACAAAAGGGGCCAGGTCTACTCAGCTCCATATATGGGCACAAAAGGGGCCAGGTCCACATATACAGTAACAGCGGGACAGACACACAGACAGACAGACAGACATGATCTGCAGGGTCTCAGCTGCGTTCGCTTCCCGCGTTTGCACGTCTTACTGGTGAGCAGAGGGGTGCTTTGGATATCTTGTCCATAGCGCTCGCACACAGCGTTTATTGACACGCACAACGTTAGAACCGATTAAACTGGTGCCGTGCTTTGTCACCCGTGTTATTAGCACAAATAGCTTAGCTGAAAAAACATAGCATGGACTTCTCATGGTTGTGGTAATGATTCAAAGTCGGGTCGAAAATTACCGGGTCCTCTAAAAAAAAAAAGAAAAAAAAGAAACGGCAGACAGCGAGAGCGAGAGCGCTGAAGCGCTGAAGCTTTAGCGCATCTTTATCATAGAAATGCTCAAAAATGCTTTGTGTGGACGCGGCCTCATCCATAATAATTTCTCTACACAGCCAAAGGAATAATTTATTAGGTTAAAGTTCCAGGTGGATTATGCCAAGACGAATGTAGACTATGGGTGGGTTTATCACTCACCTTCTGGCGGCATGGATAATGACTTCATTTTCTCAACAAGCTCCTCAGGACCCTCATACAAGTTCTGCATGACAAAGAGATTAGTCAGGAGGTGGAATTGAAGTATAAATGTAATATTTCTTTCCGAACCTATCTAATTTCACTTTCAGCAATGCTGCCAATTATTGACATGCATACAAGCTCACTTCATTAAAATGACTATAAATAAACTAAAAATAAAATATATGGTACAGTCTGTTTCGCCTACGCATTATTGTGTGGTGGGCCACCACACAATCTGGACCGCCCACCAGACTCAGAGTATAACTTTTTTAGTAGGCAGCCGCGAATAGGCCAAAAAAGTAAAATAACCATATATATACACACACACACTATTCACCCCCTCATCTTTTCCACATTTTCTTTTATTACAGCCTTATTAAAAAATGGTCAGAATTCGCTCAGAACTCTACACACAGTCACACAATGTCGCATAATGACAAATTTAAAAAGGGGTATTTCAGAAATGCAATTGTGTTAAATGTGTTAGTGCTCGCTTTCAGTAAAGCTACGTCCTGCTGCCTCCTGCATTATATGCAAATTCAGGAGGTACGCAGGTGGCTCGTTGCCCAGGTGGTACGCAGGTGGCTCGTTGCCCAGGTGGTACGCAGGGCCGTTGAGTGATATCCGAGTACTTCCAAACTGGTTTATACCACTAAGTAATTGTTTTCATGAATTTACCGTCAGTGTGTTGTTTGATCATCCCAGGCATAGATATTTAAAAAGGAACCCCACCCCCACACTCCGTGTGGGGGTGGGCGGAAGATCCAGACCCACAGGAACGCACCCAGGGTGCCGGCCCGCGTCCGATACGGTTGAGAAATGACAGAGTTACCGTGTGGGGGTCCCTCTACTGTACTATACTGTAACTGTACTGACCCACAGGAACGCACCCAGGGTGCCGGCCCGATTCCGGCGAGCCGTACACTCAAGAGAACGTCCCCGCTACGACCCTTAGATGTCCATATATGGAGCCGACCTGTTCTGACATTCCATATGTTGATCTGACGTCATCAAACCCTGTACAATCAAGACATGCTCCTTATATGGCCAGTGCAGAATTCATTCCATGTTGATCTGACCCCCCCCCCCCCATGCCAAAGCGTGTGCATGCAACCTTGCTCTTTAGGGCAAGGTCGCTTCTCGCCCTCAGGCGTCTTACTGGTAGTGTAATAACTGTAATAGTGTAATAATGGGCAGACTTGCAAGGCGCACCAGACTTGGCACAACCACTGTTCAGGGATCTGCCCCTGGGTGTACTGTTCTCCACTGTTTTCTCAACCGTTTCGGACGCGGGGCGGCTCGCCAGAACCGGCCCAGCCCCCTGGGTGCGTTCCTGTGGGTCTGGAAGTTTCAGGGACCCCCCGGGGACACCCACACGGAGTTGCAACAGTTACTTCACACGGGTGTGATTTTTTTCCCTTTACACTAAATGTCTTTGCTGAAAATAGACAATCTACAAGCTCACAACGTGTCGCGTTGCAACGCATTGTGATCTTGTGTATCTGCTATTTTCGCCAAATGTTTACCCCAGAATGGGGTCGCTAGGGCAGGCCATGTGGTTAAACTTACCCTTAGACCAAGCGAGTCTCTCTCTACATCGGGTTCCATCTTTTCCTTGTAGACAGGCAGGAATAGGTTGTAGCTATCTGAATAGTTGGAAGAGAGGAGGCAGGAAAAGAGGCCACTGTAATTAAGTTACCGGAGTCATATGACCCTGGGAAATTAACACTACACAGCAAAAGCCAAAGTGTTCATTTAACTCCGAGGGTGTCAAAAGGGGCCCGTAAGAGGATTTTCACCTCTGCAAATTAGAGTGCTGCAGTCATTTATTTGGGCAGTCTATTTTGAAGTGCCCAGGTAACTTTCTTTTCAGACTTTTCACACTATCAAAGTTAAATTAGCACTCAGGATTTTGTAGTGGAATTACACAATAAGCCCTGTTATAAGATTTTACACCACAGCCTCAGCAGTCAGCAGATATGCATGCCGTCTTTGTTTCTTTGAGCGTGCACGCACGCACGCACGCACAGGAGCTGTCTTCTGCTCAGGAGCAGTCGTTGGCTATGACAGTAGTCTACAGGCGTTTTTCTGTCAAAGACAAGCGGAGCAGCAGCATTTGTCCGACCACATTTGACAGGCATCTAAACATATGTATTCACTCCAGAAATGCATAGCTATAAAAGTAATAAGTAATAGATGTGAAAAAGGTATATTTTGTAAAGGCATACATCAACGATGTGTCATGTGAAATTGGTAGGATATTTCCAACTGTACACGCAATTAAAATGGCGCAATTATAACGTATAAAATATAATATAACATGTACAATGTTACAACTCACAAGGTAGATGCTTAATCATTCAGCCATTTAAACAGTGCTTTACTGGCTCATGTTAAAAACATCAGAGATGATTTTGACCACGGACCGCGGATCAGAGGTAGGCTAACACGCTTTGACAATGACAAGCATATGGCAGCCTATTTGCAATGTTATATAGGACCGTCAGGACAGTACGTCCTCTGGAGTTATGTACTGTACAACCTGCGTTAGGAGTCAGAAACCACATGCTCCAAACCACAGGGGGAAACCGTTTCTTAGTGGCTTTGAATGTATGACATTGTTCATTTCATACAATCTGACGTTTCAAAGCTCCGACCAAATGTACACTAGGATAGGCTGTGTAGGATCACTTTATGAATCTCACGTGTATGGTGTACAATGGTGTATATATATATGGTCATTCCTAAGCAAAAATTTAAGGCAGAATATACAGTGTTTTGGTGCTTTCAGCATTATGTCATAGGCTACTTTAGCTATTGAAAAATAGCAGATCTACAAGCTCATAGCGCGGCACCGAGTGCCGCGCTACGATCTTGGCGGTCTGCTATTTTCTTTAAATGTGACGCAAATCTTTGAATATATATTCTTTCAGAGCGAACGTTTTTAAGTAAAATCTTTGCTTCTGGGTGCCTGGAACAACATATTTTCAGATGGGGGTCGACGACCAATTACATATATTTCTGGGGGTCCTTGACATCAAAATGTTTGAGAACGACCGACACATAGAAACACAAGGTTTTTCAGAAAATGGTCAGGAATTTGAAGGCATCTGTAGAATGGTCCTCAGGTCTAACTGGGTTAAAATGGTACCTTCAAAAGTTGGCCGTTGCTGGGGTTCATGCTGCCAGCAGCTCTTCATCAGCTCAACGATCTCCGAGGGCGTGTCCTCTGAGATCGACTCCTCAGCAGGGCGGTTACCATTACACACACACCAGCATAGATGCTCCTCGCTCCTGGCATCTGTTACAGGCGTAAGAATATATATATATTTGTGTGTTTATACATATTTATAAATTATTATATACACATATATTACTGCTACTATTATTATTGGACCACTTAACTCATATGGCTAGGTAGAGCGACATTGGATGACTTTTATTTATAGTCACAGACATAGAACGACCCCCTAGTTTATAATGCAAAAGTGTTAGTTACCGGTTCTTGGCGTCTGAATTGCCCCGGCAACGGTTTGCTTCCGCGTTGGCGACGTCATTGATTATATATTCTTCCGTCCACACCTATCTTTAGCGACGATCTTTAGCAGCGTTTATCTCGGAATTGAGGCTCAGATTGAGGTGATCGTACAAAACGTCAATGTTTTAGGAGCTCAATGAAAAAAAATCCCCGCAACCTCACGGTACAGTTTCAGCGCTTGTGATGAAAGCATAGAGTATTAAAAGGATAGAGACTGATCTGGCACGAAGCTTCCCCCCCCCCCACCCGCTATTCATGTCAGTGGAAGTTGTTCAGTGGCGTTTAGAAGCACCCGGAAGGACCGTCTACTTTTTTTCGACAATTCAGCATTTGCCCAAATGCGGAAGTGCAACCGAGCGCTCAATGTTAAAGCCCAGCTGCACTCAGCTGCACGGGGTTTCCTCGTCATGAATCCGCTCCGGTTCATTCTCTATCCTTTTATTACTCTATGATTATCACCCCTTGGTGAGTCCACTCACTCTCATAAGGTTCTTCGCCGGTGAGGACAACCCAGACCACGATTCCAAAGCTATAGACGTCGGACTTCTCCGTGGAGCGGATGTGAATGCTCTGCAGGTGTTCTGGAGCCATGTAGCTCAGCGTGCCCGCGCCCCTGGTGCCAGCCCCGGTGTGCCCCATGCGACTCTTCCTGCGAGTCTCCTCCTTTGTGAGTTTGCTCCATGTCTGGCAGGTGGCCATGCCAAGGTCTGCAATCTGCCAAGCATGCAAGCAAGCAAACGCACAGACACACATGCACGTTCAATGCAGAGTAATATAGTTAAGAGAGTGGCGACATTAGCGTCGACTCCCATTGTAACAATGGAATGCGGAAGTGCTCATTCTATCTCAATGGGATAGTTCCAGCCATAGGAGCAATGTTTGGAACTATAGCCCACTAGGCACCCGCTTTGCGGCGAGATCAAAGCGTGTCACTATTCTCCTACTCTACACTCTGGTTCAATGTACACAGCAAAGAGTATTAGTTTATAAATGATTCATTAGAATTTATATAGCAAATTTAGAAGAAAGACATTATAATTACAAAGTGCTTTACCAATGAATAAAAACAGAAAAGCAATTGAACAACCAATAATTAAGAAAGATGAAAGAAAAGGGGTTTTTTTTAAGAGATTTAAAAGTTTATGGGATCTATTAAGTCCATTTGTACACTTGTACAGTACATCAATATAGTACAGATTACTGGTCAAAACATACTGTATAAGGGGACAGTTACAATTTAGGCATTTAGCAGACGCTCTTAATCCAGAGCGATTTACATTAAGCAAGAACAAAAGTTATTTTATAGTATGCTATACCTTGATGTGAAAATCCTTGTCCACCAAAATGTTTTCAGGTTTCAAGTCCTTGTGTATGACGTGGTTCTTCGTCAGGTACACCATGCCCTCCAGAATCTCTAGGATAATTCTGCCCTTGATGGATATTGGCACAGGTACCTGGAAGACATATTTATGCTTAAAACCTGGAAGATGTGTATATCTGCTTTAACCCATTCTGACCGGGAACCCATTTTGGTGTTATAGCATCATGTTATGCTTTATCTATTGAAAAATAGCAGATCTACAAGCTCATAGCGCGCCACCGAGTGGCGCGCTACGAGCTTGTAGGTCTGCTATTTTTGAAAAATCGAAGAACGACTGACATTTTTAGAATCTGATCTCAGGTCAGAATGGGTTAATCAGACCAGTGTGTGTCCTAGTGGAAACCTCGTATGAATCTGATCTCAGGTCAGAATGGGTTAATTAATTCGTTCCATTTAAAATAAAATGCACGCATGTACTCGTACACGCAATGCAATTCCCCACCTGGGAAAATATATCACACCGGGTTCAATTATACAACAAATGCATCGCTCTAGCTCTTGTTCAGGTGCATTTCTCTTTTTTATTTTTTTTATTATGCTTCTGTGTGATCTTATTCAAAATCAGACAATGCAATTATATTTAATTCTACTTTGAAACAGCATCAAATTCCTAACGAAAATGCATATAGAGAGGTAGTGTGCAAAATATGTTTTCTTCAATCAATAAAAGTACATACCAGCCCACCCACTAACCATCAGCATGAGAGAAAAAAAAAGAAAAAGAAAAAGTGGATATTACATAACAGTATCTAGCTTTCAAAGGAGTTACCGGTATGACAGTAGGTTGTACGGAAATGCTGAAAGAAGAAAAATAAATAGCTTATATATAAGGACAAAGCCCAAAATAGGCACTCCAGGGTTAATATGTGACTAAATTTGACTGAGGGACTGCCATTGGATTTTTTCAGGGAATCATAGCTTCAAATAGAGATATTGGTTGTTCAGTTTGACCCACCAGTTTTGGAGATATGGCTTATAGAGTAATGTCTTGCCGAAAACAGCGAGTTGAGAAAACAGGCTTGAAAGGTTCACTTCTGTGGTCTTTAACGTTACACCTAGCATGCATGTTTGAGCATTTATTTCATATTTACATGTCCATTTCAGCTCTGACACTTATTTCAGACATGCTCTAGCATGTGAAGAGTCTGCGTGTGCTATTAAATCAATCAAGAGAGGATACGTTTTTCTCCTCTGGTGAAAAGCTGGAGTTTGCACGATGGCGGCTCTCAGTCAAATCTGGTCACATATGTTACATAACCCCTTTTGGTGTTTTAAGCATCATGTTATATTTTAGCTATTGAAAAATAGCAGATCTACAAGCTTGTAGCGCGGCACTCGAGCTTGTAGGTTATTATTTTTGAAAAATCGTGAAAATGCGGCACAAATCTTTGAATATATATTCAATGTTTTTAACTCAAATCTTTGCTTCTGAGGGGTTCCTGGAATAACATGTTTTCATATGGGGAGGGGGGGGGGGGTCGGTAGCCAATTACAAATATGGAGCACCACTGATACAGAAAAATTAGGTATTTCCGAAAGACGTCAGGCCTAAATGGGTAAAATCTTTCCATTATTTTTTGAAATAGGCGTCCATGCAAGAAGGCATCTAACCTGCTGTAGCATGACAAGCAGGTTCCCCTTGGGGATGAGCTCCATGACCAGAGAGTAGTCCCCATCCTCCATGATCACACCCAGCAGCTTCACCACCCGCTCATGGTTCAGCCTGGTCATCAGGCTGCCCTCCTCCAGCAGGGACTTCTTACTGTGAACAACGGCACGGTTAGGCGGGCCTGGGATGGGAAACCGCGACGATGGAGAGGGCAGTAGTAGCGAAAAATTGCCGATCTACAAGCTCAAAACGCGTCGCACTGCGGCGCGTTTTGAGCTTGTAGATCTGCAAAATAAATTTGCTGTATTTGAATTTAAATCCAGATTTTTCTTTTTTTTGCTATTTTTTAATTGGAATCCTGAAATGTAACATTTTTATTTAATTTCAAATGCATTTAGTTATACTTATGTTAACTTTATTAACTTAAATGCAAATACAATGGACATAAAAAAGGCAATTATTTTGTAATTAATTAATATAGACTGAAGTAATAAAAGCGGGTCATGTTTGCATGTTTGAAATTCTAACAGCTGAAATCAATAATATGTCAATATTTAGATATTAACCTGTGGGCCGCATTAATTGAAGGTGGGGGCCGCCAGTTGCCCATGGACAGTGTCACTGGCACTGCACCGTAACATCGCCAGTTTTAATTTAACTCAACTCAGTATACAAGTGTAATGTAATAACATTTTATGTTGTATACTCTCTTGAGTAACAAAATGGATGAACTGGAAAGGTGCAATTTTGATAAATCGCACGCGTGGTGGCCCCATGGATGTGGCGGCGAAAACTGTGGGAGAAGTAGCTTGCCAAAAGCCAAAACTATTGCAAATATAGTCAATATTATTACTGTTAAATAAATATCAGGTGCAAGTACTTGCCTAATGGCAGCCAACTGCACTAACAAATTACAATATTTACTGTGAGTGTGGTATTAAAACAGCTCCATATCAATACGATATGATATGGAGCTGGCCTGTTCTGACAATGACATCACTCCATATATGGGCATAAAAGGGACACAGACAGATGGGTGGAGCGGGTACTCTGACACGGGTACAACGGGTATTGCATAGCCAGGTGGGGCATGGATCTTCAACTTCCGTCGTTACCGACTCAGTGCTCTACAGCCGGCCACCAGTCTAGTCATTCTCAAAAACTGAAATTTTTAAAAGGATAAAAAACAGGAAACGTGATTAAATGTGTCATGCATGCACCTTCCGTATTAACCACTTAAACCCAACATCCGTATTCTGGGGAAAACCTTTGCAAAAAATAGCAATAGCAATTATAAGCTCACAACACAAGTCACAACACATTGCGATGTTGTGTGAGCTTGTAGATCGGCTATTTTCAGGGAAGGTATTCAGTGTAGAGCACAAACTAACATGAAATGCACTATGAAGCGCTGAGGGACAGTTGGTCAACCAAGGGAAGGGTGTAAAGTGGTTAACAGAAACACTGGTACTGTAGGACAATGGACAAAGTCCACAGTTCAGATTACTTCTCTTTTATGTTCGTGAATAGGAACTTGGTTGGTTACTGGTTAACTAACAGTAATAGATGGATGCATTATTTGGACGTGGGCAACCCAACCCTAACTTCATTGAATGTGTGCTCTGGGACTGGAGAATATTAAGCATCTTGTTTACACAGAAAAGGGGGGATCCCCATCCCATCCCATCCCCTGGCCTATACATGACTCACTCATTGCGTTGAGGGCCTGTGTAGACGGTCTTCAGCACCACATGGCCCAGGGTCTTGTGGTAACACAGGTACACTTCACCAAACCCGCCGTAATCCAAAGGCTCCTTTTTGATCAAGTCAGATGAGCTCATATGAAAGGATTCTGGCGCAGCTGTGGCCATGCCTGCCCTCCTAACAGCTATAGAAACAAGAGTTTACGAGACAGAAGATTCAATGACACGTTAATTGACACAGACACGGCATGCAACAATGTAAACAAGGTGACAACATGGACGTAAACAAATGACAACGCGTGAATATCAGGCTGAACTGAAGCAATGCTAGAAAATGAAACAGCTAGTTCCAATAGCGAAACCCCGGAAATGGGAACCAGAAGAAACTTCCACAAACAAAGTAAGAACGAATAGTAGTGAAACTCGTCATTTCGAGCAAAAATAATTAAATCGCTGTCAATCGTGCAGTATCAATATCATGTTTGGAGGTAAACGCGGCTTACCTACACACAATCAGCCCACAGCACAGCAGACTTGCAAAACAACTTTAGTTCCTGGAGCGATCGTTTAATGCTGTCGCCAGTAACTGTAGTACAGTCTAACTGAAGTGAAACTGTTCCTGTTGCTGCAGTGGATGGGAATGGAACAATAATAATCAAGAACGATAAGTCAATAGCAGAGCAATGGCTTCCATCCATCTGTAATGAAAACTATGTTTTTAAAATGTCACATTCCATTCCTCATTGCGCATGATCATCATTTTCATCATCATAAAATTAGATAATAAAACATAGATAATTATTAATGATTAATCGAAAAGCAGCAATTTGCACAGCAGGCAGGCGACCTGGCGATTGACATAGATAGATATCAGCAAATAATAGGCCAATTAACGTAGCCTACAATATCATATGATGATCATAAGCTTTTATATTGTAGGTTGTGGTATTTCGTAGACTGGTACGTGTTTGTTGTGAATTTGTGTGCACACAACACAAATTCTCTTCAAGAGAAGAATAATCCAGCAGTCAATTGTATTGTCTCCCTCTACTGATGGGATTACAGTAATGCAATTGAAACTCGCCGGGGTTATCCGTCTGATTTTTTGGGAGGAATTTTGTAGGCTTCTATAGTTTCGGCCGAAGTTGATAATAGCCGTGTTCGTGTACCATACAATACAATAATACAGTTTAACACACAACATTCTATTATGACAATTGACAATTAAAACAAATAGGTCTCGAAAATTCAAAGACATAAACATAAAGATAATCATATCATATCACAAATATTTGTCATTTGGTGTGATTTATCTAAACACTACATTTACATGTAATTTTAAAAAGAATGATTACAAAGAAAAACAAATGTTTCTTTGAAACTTGAGGTGTGTTGGCCTATACCATTGGGTATCCTTGCACATTAAATTATCTCAGAAGTGTCAAAAGCGAAATACCCAGGGAAATACCCCTTTAAACTGTTCCTCCTTTTGCCAGGGGAACCCCCTGGAACTCCCCCAATGAATCTGATAGCCTGGCATGGCATGGCCAGACTAATATCACTGTCTGGTTTCCAGGCTACAGGGCATAACCCCCCCCCCCCCCGCCCCCCCTGGGAGACGCAGACACGGACACCACTTTGATGACCACACTGAACCAGTGGGATAACTGGGATTTATTTTTATTTTATTTTATTATTTTGGCAAGTGAGAAAACTACAAATCCCATAAAGCAAAAGCAGCATGGGGCTTAGACAGATCAGTGGAGCGTAGACTAGACATGCACGAATACATACAGACAGTGCTTGTCCGCAGCAGCTGCATGGGAGCCCATTCGGAAAGCCGTCATGCCGTATGATAATTCAGCGTGGACCAGACGACAGCTAATGTCAGTGTTGCCGTGCATCATTTCTTCCTGAGCACATTCTGTCGCCATCATGGGTAATGGTATCAATAAGGTATGGCTTTCCCTTTCAATTGTATGCGCTTATGCATCTTATATATTATATACACGGTCTTCAAGTGAAGTTTACGATACCTCGGTGATTTGGTCACACCAGAGAGATCTAGACAATATGATCTATGAGTGCTGGTTACATACACGGGTTTTTGTTTTAACTGATTGGAAAGCATGTTTACTCAAATAAAGCCTAAATATAGCAATTTGTCTATGCGAAAATGCATTCACCGTGACCTAGCCTAATTAATCCCACAGGCTAGCTAGATGGATGTCCAATGTCCCAATGCATGCCAATGACATACTACATGTGTACAGTATGTCTGACACTGACTGACAATTACTTTCTAACCATTCTACAAGTCCTCTCTCTCTCTCTCTCTCTCTCTCTCTCTCTCTCTCTCTCTCTCTCTCTCTCTCTCTCTCTCTCTCTCTCTCTCTCGATATGACTGTATAATTGAATTGCTACCAGGTCCAGATGAGCCCACAGCCATCAGAATAGATGAGTGATATCCGTCCTCTGTTATGATTTTGCCCTGTCCTATGATCCGCTCACTGGCATACCAGTACAGTGACATGTTGCACCAGTTGTCTGAGCCCTCTCAGCTGTCTGTCTGTCTGTATGGTCCTTGACCGTCCTTCTAAATATAGGCTACCACATCAGCATTTCAACAAGGATGCTTTAATGCTTATGCCTCTCTCTCTCCACACAGGTCCTGCCTGACTTATATTTGGGAAATTTCAAAGGTGAGCCTACAGTATATGTTAATTTATTTGTAATCCTTTATTTGTTCCACATGGGGTCTCGTGGATGCTAATAATTTGTTCATTTGCATTTCTTTCAAAGATGCGAGATGCAGAGAGTCGTTGGCAAGAAACAACATCACTCACATCTTGTCAATTCATGACAGTGCAGCTCCTATCCTCCAGGTAAGACATGCTCATAATAATGGCTCTTTCTTCGCAGACTAGGAACTGTGTGTCACTCCAATTGCTCAAGTAAGGGAGACTTATAATGAATGAAGCCAAAGTCAATAGTGTGACCCTAGTGACCGAAACCCTGTGACTATGACAGTGCGGTACACGTGACATCGGCTCTGAGTGACAGTCCATGGACCAGTCTTTCAGGTAATTCAGGGCAGTTGGTTGCCCTGCAGTATTTGCTAACACTAGTCTGTGGCGTTTCCCCAAACAAACGGCTTCTCTTTCCTGAAGGAGAATGCAATTTAACAGAGAGAGAGAGAGAGAGAGTTTATTATTCTCATGTATCTAGGACACTACATACCCCAGCCAACATTTGTTAGAGCCAGTGGGCTGCATTGTGTTTTTGTGTGGGCTGGGGGAGTAGGCTGAGAATTACATAGCAGTATGATGATCGTGTGGCAGCAGCTGCTTTTGTCTGTGTGGACTTTTTGTATTGACTCCAGAGTGAAGCTTCCCTGCCTACTTGCTGCAACTAGTTTCCCCCCCCCCCCCCCCCCCACACATTCCTAGTCACTAATCACTATTGTGAATGGGGGAAAAGCTGACAACGGTGAGATCAAGTCAAAGTTTTATTTGCATATAGCACATTTCATACACAGTGAAACACAATGTGTTTCATGCATACGGACTATACAAAACATGGGTGATGTCTGTGGGGGTAAGGTTTGGTTGAAGGGTGAGAGAGGGATACGGTTTAGTTAACAAAGCAGATAAGATCAAATTCAGTACACAAAAGTAAATTGCACGTGCAAATTAAATAATGCATGTACAGTACATTAAATACAATAACCAAGAGGGAGGCATCACAATGGGCTTGTCTTGACGCTATACTTGCTGCATGATCCGTGTTGTGGACCATTGGAAATGTGCCGCAAACACATTCAAGCACTCGGTTGATTGGTATCTATACGACCAAAATGGCAAAATGGCCACCGTGTGAATTGAGTATGGCCTACTGTTTTGGATGTTCTGTGATCACGATTGAGTAAACCACGCATACGGGTAATTAGTACTGTATTGTCTCATAGGAGATGACCTATCTCTGCATTTCAGCAGCCGACCTGCCCACACAAAACCTGTGAGTACCCAGTAGTGTGCAATAGAACAGCAACACGGTACAGGACAACAAAATGCTGAACCAAATCATGCCAGATATGATCCATTCGAGGCTGCACTGTGTGTGTGGGCGTCAACGGGTTCATTTTCTTCAAGCTAACGTGAAAATGATATGCTTCCAACAAGCTCTCAATTCGATGAACAACAGCTCTGAATAGGTTGCAATGACAGTAGGCCTACTAGAAAAAACTTAATATTGGACATTCATGTGTAAAAACACATTACTTTTTTTTAGCACAAAATATGACAAGGCACACAAGGCACATGCATTCACAAGCATCACTATTAACCACTGAGCCATTTAAATAAACACTAAGCAAATTAATAATAATAATTATTTTGGAAATATCCTGTGTAGGTCTCCTTTATTGTCATTGTCTCTTACAAATAGTACACACACACACACCCCGTGTACACCTTTTGTTGCAGTTCTTTGAACAGGAAGGAAGCCCTGTGCTCAGCTCTGCAGTTTAACCACGACAGTCGCTGCTGTGCCTCTATGTTTTACCAATGACACCCTCCTCCTTGTGCACGCACACACACACGCCCACGCACGCACACATGCATACACGCCAGTCACCCATATCACACTGGTAGCCTCATGCCTCTTCAATTCAGAGTAGCACAGTACCACACAAACAGTGTACATTACACATGTCATACATGGATGCATGTCCCTTTTCTACTATAGAACCATACTCAAGATTCAGGTTCGATAAAATGGGGTGTCTGTACTTGCACACAGTGCTGTAATGATACCAGGCTCCTTTATTAACATAACGTTATCACATTGGTATAGCCGTCATGATCCATTGTAACAACACTCTTTTTTTTAAATCCTCCACAGGACTCAGCACTTTAAACAAAGCATAATGTTCATGCATGAGTCCCGCCTGAAGAGAGAGGGCGTCCTCGTTCACTGGTGAGAGGTTTATTCTTTTTTTCCCTCCTTTTTTGTACATTTTTCACCCCACATGCCGTCTATACTCAGGCCTTCATCAGGCAAGGATTTGCTTAATGTTTCTATCTATGTATTAATTACAAATAATAGAACTATGTTCTGTATGGCCCTCTCCTATAGGCAGAGGGTGTGCCTGACTGTTACGTAAGAGATTAATACTCTTGAGAGTATAATGAAACCATTTGGTTTCATTTTACACTCTCAATAGTTAAATTATTTGAAATTGAAACATCAAATTACTTAATTTACAAGAAGTCTACACAATTAGAGCATGTAGAAGAATTTCTATTTTGATCGTTTGCCTGTAATCTCTCCTAATGATACCAACATAAATATATCATGGAATTGTGGATGAAATCCTATCCGACGACAACTAACTTCTAAGACTTGGGTCTGAGGCGGTAAATGTCATCAAATGGTGGTCTGTGGCTCAAATGCATTATAAAATGCATTATTGCCCTGTTAGGGCAACCACACTAATAATAATGGGCCTTGAAATGAAAAGGGTTGAAACCCCCTGCTATAGAGTGATATTAATGTTGCTGTGCTGATCTATGGCAGTATGCCAAAACCAATATCTCACATTATAGCACTCCCTCGTGTGTGCTATTGCTTAATTTGTTCTTTTTTTTCTCCGACCACTGTCTGTGCTTCTCTCACTGATTCTGTCCATCTGGGTCTTCATGCAGTCTGGCAGGTGTGTCCCGTAGTGTGACCCTGGTGGTGGCTTACATAATGACAGTGACAGGACTGGGCTGGCAGGAGGCACTGGCTGCAGTGAAGGTGGCCCGGCCCTGTGCCGGTCCCAACCTGGGATTCCAGCGGCAACTCCGGGAGTTTGAGACCAGTCAAGCTGACACGGTCAGTATGAGATGAGGAGAGTCGGTTAACGGGTAGCCTGGGTTCCAGCTGCGTTCCGAGAATTTGTTTTGTCACTCGCTTACTCGGGCATGGCCAATCAGGCTGTTGACTCGTATTTCATAACGTCACCCGTTACGTAGCCACGCTGTTGCTGATACGTCCTCAGCCAGCGCCACTCTGTCCATGCTTTTCTCACTGAAGTGAAGAACAATAGAGCCAGCTCAAGACTCAACTCGACTCGAGCGTAAAACCTACGGTAAAAAAAGTGAACACTAATTTGATTCAGTAGTCCACTGTCCAGACTGAGTAGGTAACAGAGTGATATCACTGCCTTGACACAGGGCTGATAGGACCCTGTCCAGACTGAGTAGGTAACAGAGTGATATCACTGCCTTGACACAGGGCTGATAGGACCCTGTCCAGACTGAGTAGGTAACAGAGTGATATCACTGCCTTGACACAGGGCTGATAGGACCCTGTCCAGACTGAGTAGGTAACAGAGTGATATCACTGCCTTGACACAGGGCTGATAGGACCCTGTCCAGACTGAGTAGGTAACAGAGTGATATCACTGCCTTGACACAGGGCTGGACTGAGACCGGCCCACCACAAACAGCGTGAAGATAGCAGAAACTCTACCGCCCGCTCTGTCGAGGCACACAAAAAAACAAGCCCTAATACCACAACTTTTACTGAACTATATAAATGACAAACCAACAGACAACTACACAACCCTTTGTTGCTCTCACAAGAATGATGCTGGCAAAAGGATTCAAGATGGAAGAGGGTTTATATACACTCACTGATACAGGTACAGTGAAATTATCACGATGGCACTGGCAGAATGGCAGCAGGCTGCACGAACTGGTCCACGGGAGCACTGGGACCTTTCCCGGTGGCCTGCCGCCTATTGGCCTGCCTGCCTGACCCTACGGTCGCGGCCCACCGGGAATATGCCGTTACGTCCTGTGGCCAGTCCACCCCTGCCATGACACGTCAATGTGGATAATATACTGTAAGCCAAGGGTAGAGTAGATAATATAATCAGTTGCATTTTTGTGTCGGTTTTGCAATAGCGTCAAAATATTAAACACGTTTTGTTTCTCTTTCCGTAGTTCAGAGAGTGGCTGAGGACGGAATATAAAGACAACCCCTTCAATGATGAGGCTGATATTCGCAGCTTGCTGGCCGGGGCCTCTAAAGCCAATGGGACAGAGGTGGAAGTACAGACAAACGAAGCACCTGGAGGCACCTGACATCCCCCAAAGGTTGTCCCGGAAGTCTGCTCCGAGGAGCATCTTTCTCTCTGGTCTGGCTCCACCCAGAGTCTGCCGTTGCAATGTTTGTCTCTGCCAGAAACGATGCGATAAACGTGTATATGAACTTTTTGGAGAGGCCTACTGATATACACAGTGGTGCCTCTTTAGTTTAAAGGTCAATGTTTCCGATGATGTTATCTATAATTCATGAGTGTCACAAATGGTGTTGCATTTTTCTACTGTACAGGCCATATGCTATGATAAAAGTATCAAATGTATTTGTTGTCTCAGAGTGTCAATGCTGGGTGGGCTGCCGAGAAGAGCCTCCGTTTCCTGGTTCTCTTCCTGTTTGTCTGCTGTGCAGCAGAGAGGTCTTGCATGACAGCGTCACATCTCACAGTCAGCAGGCTTTAACATGGGTTTTATTTATTTGTTTTACAATGATTATTGGGGTTTTACAAAAAACAGGGAAATAATTACAAGCATCAAGAATAACCGTCATTAACCGTCATTACATCAAATTAAAGCCTGTGGACAAAATTGTAATCAGCTCAAACAGAAACGACATACAGTACAAGCATAAAATACAACGCAGGTGGCAGTTTTTTCCAGTGTGATGGAAAGCAACCAGTCTCAGAGAATCCTTGAAACTAAACATTAAACGTGTCAGGCTCTGTATAATATAGAAATAACTGACCATGCATACCTTGATGAATTGGTCTGTTTTACTGTGTGTATCTTGTCAAGCAAGATACTCCAATGGCACAAGTTCAAAGACTACTTTATGACGGCCTTTGGGGGACTTTCTCACAAATTCAGAGTAGCAGGGTGCTCTGTGCTACAAAGGTGAGAGAGTAGAGAAAGAGAGAGACGGAGGTAAGAGTGTTCACTGTAATCTCTTTGGTACGCCACAAAATGGGAATGATTTAATGTGCAACGGTATTTAATCTTCAATACAGGATTGACAGCATTCATAGTGTGTTATTTGTAAGAAATGGAAGGAGTCCTATGTTTCAACAGGTTCAAATGTCATTATAGCCTGAATTTATCCTGAACATTTAGGCTAACATGGCTGCCTAAGTGTAGGGCTATACAGTATTATTACAACCACTGTGGATTT
The DNA here is from genome assembly GCF_963924005.1 of Protomyctophum bolini. Lineage (NCBI taxonomy): Eukaryota > Metazoa > Chordata > Actinopteri > Myctophiformes > Myctophidae > Protomyctophum > Protomyctophum bolini. Next base: position 33,641,967 of record NC_137873.1, on the reverse strand, counting down.
AAAACGTCAAAAGAATCGACACCCAGGTAGGGCCTCTACCGTAGGGGGTACGTCTGAGTCTGACATAATTAATTAGTTAATTGTTGTATATTATACTATAATGTGTTTGTTTTAAGTTGAGTGAAGTCAAAAGGCCAATTGTGTTCGGATAAAACGCATTGAAAGTTTAAGTAGCTATATGGTCGGTTAGAAGGGATACAGCCATACAGGATAGGTGGGCACTAGGGACACCTGGACACGTCAATGTAAAATAGGCTATTTGGTAAAGAAGGGAAAAAAAGAAAAATGGACTTAAGTAATGTAAAGTATACATTGTGTGAACTTGCACAATTGCAAACATATTAGACCTTTACATATGGCTTACTTAAGTTACACCTTCATTGTCGAATGTTTAAACAACTGACTAAAATCATGTAGCCTACTACCTATATACTTTACAGTATACTACACGTCACACACACACACTGTGGAGATATATAGCGCCCACCTATCCTTGCACCGTTAGGGAGGATCACAATTAGAAAAGGTAGTGTAGATGTAGCCTACTTCAATAGCCACTGGAGGGCAGCCAAGCTGCCAAAGTAAAATATAGCTTGAATGTAAAATAATTAGTATACCTTATTAATGACTCGTTTAAGATTAAGTCAGTCTCTCTTCAAGTACAGAATTTCAGCCGTGCATAATAATAATAATACTGCATGTAATGGCAGTAAAACAGTGGGATGCAAGAGCAGCAATTAAGACCGAGTGTGAATAATAATGCTACAGGTAATTCATTGTTGTTCCATATTGATAGTTCCATTCCAAACCAGACAGTGTCACTCTGAATAGCAGAGGTTAGGCGTCAGACAGAGAAATCCACTCCAGCGCGTGTTACCAGACTTATGACTATACTAGGCTACTGAAGCTCCTCCTATAATCAAATGATCAATGTGACAATATTTTAAGGACGTCGAGCGATACTTTGAACTGAAGACAGAAGACGCATTTCATTAGAAGCTATCTCACCGTGTCAACAGCAAAGTGGACTGTAGGCCTATCGTCAGTTTATTATTATAGACAGTTTATACGACATGTTTTAGATTAGAAGACAATTCATTGACGCTGTAACTATCTGGTAAGAAAGAATAACATTTATCAAATGTTTTAATGGAATGTTAATTTAATGTGTTCCGCCTCCCTTTTATTTAAATCGTTAGGACTATAACGACATCACTTTGTATGGTTCTTTAGGAAGATGCACGATCACCTCCATTCACCTGCATTGCATGTTGAGCGGCCTGCATCCTGTTGCATGCATGTGAGCAGCCATGATGAGCTTAGAGGAGGACAGCACCTTGTCAGTCAGTGCAGGCGGCAACGGGAAACTTCGACAGTGGCTGATCGAGCAGATTGACAGCAGGAAGTACGCCGGATTGGTCTGGGAAACTGACAAGAGAAACATTTTCAGGATCCCGTGGAAACACGCGGGCAAACAAGATTACAACAGAGAGGAGGATGCCGCACTCTTCAAGGTGAAGAACCCCCCCACTGCAGGGATGGCACTGCAAAACATATTTAGCCTATAGCCTAAATTTAAAACCATGCCAAATTAATTTAGTATAGTAGGCCTACTATTTGGCCATGGACCTAAATAGAGAGGAATTTGAAACATTTGAATGACACAAATGTTGTGTGGGGGTCCCCATATGCCAGGGACCGCCATACAATCATTGAAATGATTCATAGCTGCTTGTAGATCGGCTATTTTCAATGTAAATGTAAAGTTGATCTTGATATTATATTAATGTAGCTGGGGTCCCCCTGGTACCCTCTTAAGGAGCCCTGGGATCCCTGGACCACACTTTGAGAATCACAATAGGCCCGCCATCCTATTCATGTCAAAGACCACCACATTGAAAAAATGTAGCCAGGCTATTTGGCTGCAGACACAGTAAAATAGTTTGTGTCAAAAGAGGAGCCCTATAATAGAAGATGTGTTGTTACATTTCCCCCCCCCACACATTTTCAAACATTCCAGATCTACAAGCTCACAAAGCATCACAATTATGTGACACATGGCTCTTGTAGATCGGCTAGCCGAAGTGAAACCTATTTTGACGATATATTAATGTGACACATTGTGATCTGCTGTTTTCAAAATATGTTTAAACATTTGAAAACATGCAATGGGACATTCTGCACAATGACTAGGCCTATACGTTCTACTTTTGGTATACTTTAAGTACAATTTGATACAATACTTTTGTACTTTTACTCAAGTAAATTTTGAATTCCTGACTTTTAAAACAGAGTATTTCTATATTGCAGCTGTATTGATACTTTTACACAAGTAAAACATTTGAGTAACCTTTCCACCACTGAGTAAATAAATGTCATAATTGCTGCAGGCCTGGGCACTTTTCAAGGGGAAATACAAGGAAGGTGTGGACAAGCCAGACCCCCCGACATGGAAAACCAGACTACGGTGTGCACTCAATAAAAGCAACGACTTTGTCGAACTGGTAGAAAAGAGCCAATTAGACATCTCAGATCCCTATAAAGTGTACAAAACCATTCCCGAGGGGGAAAAAAGAGGTAAGTGCATGGAATTTGTTATCATTATTTAACTTTTTAGGGGGGAGGGTATTTAATTGATGGCATAATTCTGATACAGTACATGCTATACTCACACAGATGTCCTCTCTGCTGCATGCTAGCCCGCCACCTAAACTATTATGCAACTACTAATGCGTGTACACACGTGCACGCGCACACACACACACAGCTTAACTTGATGCTAACAGCGGCAGGAAATACGAAGGAAGTTGAAGCATGTACCAAAAAGGAGAGGGGTTTATTTTTTTTAGACCTCTTCGGTTACAACTTAAAGTGCAACCAACACAGAGAGAGACATTATAGCTTTACGAAATACATATGCTTCTGCCCCTCTGCATCTGAAATCACGTCTTATCATTCAGCATGGCCCTCGTTCAAGTCAAGCTTTATCATGAGCACATGACGCTAATCACCCTGTCACCTGTCACACTTTATGCCTATACACATGATTCACAACTTACAGTACATGTAACACACTTTCAGTATGAGTAGGCTATACTTGAGCTCGAGTTTCAGGTTCTGTGCGTCTATTATTGGAGTATGTGTCCTGACTTTGAGTTCAACTATCATTCCATGAATCTGCTTGGCATGCAGAACTAACCACACGTCACAATCATCATCACCGTGGCCAACAGTGCGTGCCTGTGTTGTACATTTGCAGGAGTTAAGATGAGCGACATACACGAGACACCGTCTCATGTTAATTCTCTCAGCTATTTCTCCCCATATTCTACTCTGCTCAACCAGGTGAGGAGACTTATTTTGTGGCTGCCATTTCAATGAACATAAGCAAGCAAGCTGCTTTCTTTTAAAACTAAAGCATAAACGCTGTTCTGCAACATTCCATGCGGCCCCCTCCCACTCCCAGGTACCAAACTATGTGGCGTCTCAGGAGAGATATACACAGCCAGAACAGGAGCCATTGCCTGTGACTCCACATCACCATGCACCACACGGTGAAATGCAGTACGGCCAATGCCACTACCCCTCACTTATCAGCCGACCCTGGCAAGGGCCTCAAGTTGAAAACGGTAATGCCCCAATAATGATACGTAGTTGACTGGAGTCCCCCAGGGGGGTCTCACTGCGTTCGCAATCACTGGTGGTACTGGTGGTCCCAAAATAGGAGAAAAAAGATAAAAGTGGAATTAAATATGTGTATTAGTACAGGTAGTTCTTCTGACCAAGCAATTGGTTGAAATAGGCTATCTAATCCAGCCGTGCTGAAATGAGCATGACGGCACACCTAGCCGTTAATGCCTTTTGTTTAAACAAAAGGCATTTCATAGTATTGATCATAAACCAAATGCAGTTAAGGTTACAAATACAATTGCTTTCATTCCAATTAGGTTTCCAGATCTCTGGGCCCTTCTATGCATACTCCACAGAAGCCCTGCAGTCAGCATCATCTATGGTTGATCAAAGTGCTGCCTTATCAGGTAACGAATCATACACCCACCCACTTCATATAGGAACATTAAAGCCTGAGACATTCTGTACTCAGCAAGTATGCAAATGGCAACACCCAGCTTGAACAAATGCATATCCCTGGTGAACATACTACTACATTGCCATTTGCCTCCAATGAGTTGGTCGGTGTGAGCTCGCCACCATTGGTGTGTGAATGTGGGAAGTGAGGATGTATGAATGAACAAACCATTGTAAAGTGCTTTGAGCACTTGAGTGCTTAAATGCATTTCTTTATATGCACCTGCAGTGGTGATAATAAAGCCACATAGAGTTCCATTTGAAACTAGAAAAAGTGCCCCTCGGGGCACAGGTCTCCACCAGGTCAGGTTGTGGCCTCCTGGTGGCGCTATAATAGGCCAATGTGAAAACGGTTTGTCCTTGGACTCTAGGGAGTGTGCATACAACGTTTCACGCAGATTGGTAAACATCAATTGGTAAACATCAATGTGAAAAGCTGCCTCATGGTGGCGCTATAACAGACCATTCTGCAAAGATTTGGGGCAGAGGTTCATCGTTAGCATCCAGGGAGTGTGTGTGTGCAAAGTTTGGCATCGACCGGGTTAACAGTGCCGGAGATTAGCTGGTAACGGACGGACGGACGGACACACACACGAACGGACGGACAGTGCAAAACATACTCTCCCCATGCCTTCGGCCTGGTGGAGACAACTACAGCCTGCTACGTTATGAGTGATAGAGCAGAGAAAAGCGTGGATACTGTAGATTGGCCATTTTGGGGCGAACGTTCCCACCTCCAGAATATGGATGCTGGGGTTCCGTTCAAGTGGTTAATAATAGTCGTCTCACTTCTTTGTTTAAATTCCTTTTCTGGGTGGAAAAGAAAATGGGTTACAAAAATTGTGGGATAGAAAATGTATAAATTCCTTTTTTATGGATGCACGATTAATCGGTAGCATAATCGGAATAGGCCATATCGGCCATAAAAATGCCATATCGGTCTTTTATCGGTTTTCACCAGCAAAAAAAATAAGAAATCACAAATGAGTTCAATATTAATCAAGTGTCTAGTACCTCTAGTCTAGAACGAAAGCCAAATCAAATATGATGTAAAATCTTAAGTATAAATAAAAAATGTCTACATTTAATTTGTGTACTCCTTCAGTAGTAATTCAGTTCAGTAATTCAGTAAAACAGACACTTTGAAAAGTGTATAGTCTATTTATTGATTCACGCTCTGATAAAAGCCCAATTCTCTTCCTTCCAGATTGCAGCTTGCACGTGTCCGTATTCTACAGAGAGTCTTTAGTCAAGGAGGTTACCACCACCAGTCCACATGGCTGCCGGATCACCTCTGCTTCCAGCTCCTCTCCCTCCTCGTCTGCGTCTTCCTCGCCCTCCTCCTCCTCGTCCTCCAGCCCGGAGGATGAGCTCTACAGTGGGGCAGAACTAGTCCTCTTCCCCTTCCCTTACCCCGAGTCCCAGAGGCAGGGTGCCGAAAGACTGCCAGCCATACTGGAGAGGGGCGTGCTCCTATGGATGGCACACGACGGGCTGTACGCCAAGCGCCTGTGCCAGGGACGGGTGTACTGGGAAGGCCCTCTGGCGCCACACGTGGAGAAACCCAACAAGCTGGAGAAAGGCCAGACGTGCAAACTGTTTGACACCCAGCAGTTCCTCACGGGTGAGCACCGATATAACCAGTGGTGGAAAAAGTATACTCGCGTTCTTTACTTCGGTAAAAGTATCAATACTGCATTATAGAAATGCTCCGTTATACTTTTGCTCATTATGCCTAATGTCCCAGATTTCAAATGTCTAAAAAATATTTAGAAAATCGCCGATCTACAAGCTCACAATGCGTCGTATGCATGGCAGTGCATTGTGAGCTTGTAGATTGTCTATTTTCAAATGGCCAAAATTGGGCTGAAGTGGGGAATAATAATCTAAATCTACAAAGTAACTAGTAATTAAACTTTTCAAATAAATGTAGTGGAGTAAAAGTACAATATTTGCCTCTGAGACGTGGTGGAAGTATTAGAAATTGAGAATACCCAAGTAAAGTACAAAAGTACAATTGTACTTAAGTACTGTACTTAAGTAAATGTACTTAGTTACTTTACACCACTGCAATTGTGTTGCATGACGCTACACATTGTTTTCACTATTTTTGGATTTTGTTTTCTGTTGAAAAATATAGAAAAATCTTAAAACATTTGAACATTTGCCCAAAATAAGGATGCCATGTATAACATTAAGTGACATAGAACTACATGAATGTCAAATGAACAGTGATACTAAATGCATTTTAAAATGATATGCTCAATTTGGCTTTTATTATTTAATCACAACACTCCCTATTGATTATATATGCTGCTCGTAAGCGATGAGCGTATAACTGTGGTCTTCTGTATGGAAATCAGTCAGATGACTCACGAAGCGATGTTTGCGAGATGATCGCCTCAATGCAGATGACAAATATCGTTTTGAAGCATGTCGAATGTCGATCTATTGTAGGCTCACGTCCGTCCGTCCGTCCGTCCGTCCGTCCGTCCGTCTGCATGCAGTCTACAGCGCTTGTTATATGACAGCTAGTATACAGTGCTGAGAGTGGAGAGTGAGAGATAAACGCGAGACTGTGGATCAGAAAAATGTCACATTTAAGGGGCCCCACCCACCTCTTGTGGTCGGCAACAGTGAAATCAAGCAAGCGAAGCCAGGACACCTTTGGTGTTTTGATCCTGTACCTTCCATCAAATGTTACAGACTGTAATCCTGCAGGGTGCAAATTCTGGAACCTTAGTTTAGCTTAGTTCGTTTATTAGCACAAAAAGAAATAGAAGCGATACATATCAAAGAAAACAAGTTACTGTGCTAGAAGAGGAAGAAGCAGGTAAATATTTGGAATACTTTCCTTAATGGAAGAGGTCATGAAATAACATTGTGCTTTCATGTCTGACATGTTTTCTCCCCAGAGCTTCAGGACTACATCCACCATGGCCGTCATGTCCCTCGGTACCAGGTGACACTGTGTTTTGGCGATGAGTACCCGGATCCACAGCGTCAGAGGAAGATGATCACAGTGAAGGTACACATTATATATTCTACTCTAAACTTTAGACTCTAAAGCAGGTGTCCGGGGACCACCAGTGGTCCTTGAGGGGGGGTTCCAGGTGGTCCCCAGCTAAATGACGGAGCGTTGGTAACCAAATGGACCCTTATAGATCTTTAACTCACGAGTTAAAATGAAATCAAATGGGTTAAACACCAAAAGGGTTTTCCGCCCAATTTAAAAAGTCTACACAATTCGAGAATGTAAAATAATTGTTATTTTGATCATTGTTTGCCTGTTATCTTTCCTATGGTTTCAACATCGATGCAGCATGGAGAATTGTGGACAAAATCGTATCCAACGATATCAATATATTCTCAGTCTTGGGTCTGATAGGCTAAATCTCGTCAAATGGTGGCCCGCGGCTCAAAAGCCGAATTAATAATGGGCCTTGAAATGAAAAGGGTTGAAAACCACTGCTCAAAAGCAGTGGTTTTCAACCTTTTCAGGCCGCGACCCCCCAAAATGATCATATTCTAACTGACCCCAACAAGCACTTGGACTTGTAGGAGTTGGGGAAATCCATTTAGTTTGAATCCGTTCCATGGTGTACATATTGTGAAAATAGCTGACTACTGTATGTACAGTATAGACACAATGGAACATGGTTGAGAAGCACCTCTCCAAAGAAGTCCCAGCAAGCCAAATTATGTCATGATGACATCCTCCGGTGATGTTCAGAACTAGGCCAGATCACAGCCCATGTGGGGATGATCTTTAGTTCAGAACTAGGCCAGATCACAGCCCATATGGGGATGATCTTTAGTTCAGAACTAGGCCAGATCACAGCCCATGTGGGGATGATCTTTAGTTCAGAACTAGGCCAGATCACAGCCCATATGGGGATGATCTTTAGTTCAGAACTAGGCCAGATCACAGCCCATGTGGGGATGATCTTTAGTTCAGAACTAGGCCAGATCACAGCCCATGTGGGGATGATCTTTTGCAAGACGTCTTCACCAGTTGAAAAAATACAGCTTATTCTGGGCCAGATCTGACTATAGTTATGATATGACTTAAGCTGATCTGGCCGCTATCATCCAGGGACGTCCGTCTTAGTGGGCATCATTTATGTTGGTTGAAATCAGGTGATATTCTGGGCCAGATCTGACTAGTCTTGGTTTGACTTGATCTGGCCCCAATCGAGACGTCACCAATAATTCGTCCAGGTCCTGACTTGCTTGCTGGGTGCGTGGTTAGGTTATCAACAGGCGGTCCAGGGACGACCCAGAGGTCCTTGAGGAGTTGGGGGTCCGCCCATGCAGCAAAATGATTGATTAGCTTGCAGACATCAGTTGTTGTCGGCAAGCAAAACATCATCGTCCACTACCTCATCGCGTCAGTTGCATATCGTTACCCTCCCGTTGTTGAACTACGGTTAAATGTTATCGTCGCGTTATACTAAATCGCGTTATTCCTCACAAACTTCAGATGACATTATTGTGAATGTATGCAGCTGTAGACATACTGATTCTACTGTGGGATTCCAGGTGGACCCTATGTTTGCCAGAAAGCTGGTGTACTACTACCACCAGCAGACCAGCGGTGCCTACCTACGGGGCTACGATCATCCAGAGCAAGACCGCTTTCCGTCAGAGGAAGATCCCACCGAGAGACCCTTGCTGCCTGTTCATGACTGACACATACATTACACACACACGCACGCACGCACTCATACAGTAGATCATTGCTGTCAGGCAGTAACTCCATATTTACTTTTAACCTTTTGTGTTCCATCATAAACGAATGCCCGGTTGTTCATACTACAGTGTCACACAAAAGCATCAAAAGGAGCAGATCTACAGGCTTGAAACCCCACGTGATGCGTTTTAAGCTTGTAGATTTAGCACGTTTGCTATTTTTGAAGTTGAGTCCTGAAAAGTAACAGTTTTGGACATACAAGGTTTCCACCCGACAGAGACGATATACAACCGTGTTAAGGTATCGACATGAATGTAGAAGCTTCCGCTCGTCTTCCAACAAGTTTTTTTTTAAAGTGCCATTTTTGTACAGTACAATACTGCTAATATTATCTTCCAAATAAAGCTTATTTTTTTCCAAAGAAAGAATATGATTTTGGTTTTGTTTGACCTAAAATGCTATTTCCTGTCAATAGAGGATTGTCTTTGTTTGTGGTCACTGTTCAGTGTTTCCATGTATTTTATTTATGGGGGTCTGATTCAATCATTCAATCTATTAGAAATCACACCCGTGTGAAGTGAGGGGCGCTCTTATCGTCATACATGATACATCATCCATTCATTGTCAATAGGAATTTAATCTTTGTGTAGGACAAAGATAGCTGAATATAGGAGGGGCTAGCGCCCCTCAAAAATATTAGAATGTATTATATTAATATTAGAATTGTACAGCCGAGGTTTTAATCAAAACAATTCATATCTTGTCTAATGTAGTCTACTTTTGGATGATGAGACTGATGATGTTCTTTATTTTAAGCGAACAACTCTTATACATTTGGCTCGTCTGTGGGCATGTCATTGTTTTCCCGGTAATGTCCGCGTGAGCGTTGATGGGAACTTGACTCAAAGTCCGCAGGTGAGATAGATAGCCCAGTGATGTATAGTGGCAAAGATGTATAGTACAATATGACTACAATCCAATGATACACACCCCGTCAGTTTTTCGGCTCTCTATTGCAAGTGTGTGAGTGAGTGCACAAGCTCACGATGTGACGGAGTCCTTGTCTGCATATCATGTTGAAATATTATGGTCTGGCTTTGCTCGCACCGTTCCGACAGTGTGAAGGATGCGGTTTGAGGGGGTGGTGGTGTGTGTGTGTGTGTGTGTGTGTGTGTGTGTGCCGGGGGGGGGGGGGGACACAGAGACTGAGAGACAGGAAGTGCTAAGCACAGGTGCACAGGAAGAATGGAGACGGAGACGGCGTATGAATGAATGAGAGGTCTTGTCTTTGTATGCATTTATGAATTATTGGAGGCAATTTAATATGAGCTTAGACCGGTGTTGATTTCATCGACTAATGGAAACTAAATTAAAACTAAGCTATGACGATTAAAACTAAGACCAAAATGTTTGGACTAGTGGACAAGAAAGTATAGGCTAAAAGACACAAGTAATTTTACATGTGTTTGAAAATAGCAGATCTACAAGCTTGCGTGTCAGCGCAACGCGTTGTGAGCTTTTAGATCGGTTATTTTCAGCAAGTATAAAAGCAGTCATTACGACGGCATCAAGGCCCGCCAGAATGCATTTTAGTCGACTGAATCAACTGTAGATTTAATCGACTAAAATCTTATGATATTTAGTCTACTAAAACAACAAATGGGTGCTCATTCTGCTAAGTGAAGTGAAACCAAGGAAAGACAACAATAGTGGTGTTTTGGCATGTGAGAGCTACTAACCCCGAACCCCCAGTCGTACGGTATAGCCACAGGTTGGCAGGACAGTAACCAGAAGAACCTATAGTATAAATGTCATGTCATGCTCGTCCTGTAACATTTTGAGAAACCACAATTCTGTTCCACTTGATATGAAACTACATGGGCTGCTAACAAATGGGAAGGAAAACTACCTATGTGGTCACCTCGACTGGCCAGCCACACAGGAGCTCTATGGTTCCCAAGCCCCCCCGCCCCCCCCCCCCCCCCCCCACACACACACACACACACACACACACACACACACACACACACACACACACCAGAGAATGAAACCAAATCATATTAGTCACTTGAACTGCAGGCATGCCAGTTCAACTTAACAGTAGAAGCAGTAAATTAGCAGTGTTAAACAGACTCTTGTATAATATGAACACATTATTTACAAATAGAATATGGTCATATAATCCCCTGTGGTTTATGTACAGTAGTATATCACTTACTTGGTAAACATGCATTTGTTCTTTACCAACTAAACGAGACGATAATCTGATGCTTTGCTAATGTATTTGAACATCATTAATTCACGTTAATGATCATATTAGTTCATGCCAGTCCATCTCGCCTCTTTGTAAATTGTTACCTCCAGGATTAAATGTCTTTAAAGTGGGGACTTCATGGGACCCTCAGAGATCATTGAGGGGGTTCCAAATGGACCCTTGCATTAACCCATTCTGAACGGGAACCCATGTTGGTGTTAGCATCATGTTATGCTTTAGCTATTGAAAAATAGCAGATCTACAAGCTCATAGCGCGCCACCGAGTGGCGCGCTACGAGCTTGTAGGTCTGCTATTTTTTGAAAAATCGAAGAACGACTGACATTTTAAGAATCTGATCTCAGGTCAGAATGGATTAATCAGACCAGTGAGTGTCCAGTGGAAACCTCGTATGAATCTGATCTCAGGTCAGAATGGGTTAAGGGTCCTTGAAATGAAAAACATTGTAAAACCACTGTTTTAAAGTATAGGTTTAAAGTGTGTGTGTGTGTGGGGGGGGGGGGGCTCCAGTCCAGTTTCAATCTCTGCATTTAGTTCCTTTATACTTCAAACCACATCACTTTCACAATTTGGTGCAATTGTTTATACCCAAAATCACGAACAGGAAAGATTTAGCGTGATCCTCATTAGTTCTGCTCATTTCAAGCTAGCAGTTAAATCTGTCCAGATAAAGGTTAACAAAACAAACACCTTCCTGAGTGGTCAAAGCGTACATTTTTGTATCAAACCACAGCAAGGGCTTGACATTTAGGGATTCATTCAAGGATGAACCGTGTGACTCCCCCACCTACGCACTGATAATAACCCGCTTACATCAGTGACTCATAGACAAACACAACCACACACATTCTCACCAAACCATTTACAGTCAAATTGATTCCAAACACCTGTCACAAGAACACATAAATACGCTCAAAAGTGGACTCTAGTCTAGTGGACTTGTGGGAGAAAAGAGCTCCGTACATAAACATCCTGTGGCCATTAATATGAGATACGAACGGAAACAGCAAATGAATGTATGAAATACTGTATGTAGGCTACAAATTTGTCATTTTGGCCTGAGATCGATTCTACAAATGTCTTCTAAATCAGACAGTTTTCCCCAAAAAACTTCTATATCAGTGGTTCTCAAACATTTTCATGTCAAGGACCCCCAAAAACTATATGTAATTGGCCGCTGACCCCCATCTGAAAATATGTTGTTCCAGGATCGACCTTCCAGAAGCAAAGATTTGAGTTAGAAACGTTCGCTCTGAAAGAATATATATTCAAAGATTTATTGAATTGAAAATAGATATTTTTCAATAGCTAAAGTATAGGCTATAACATAATCCTTCAAACACCAAAATCTGAATGATCTACACATCATAATATCTGCAGCTATACTGTCATGCTGTTCGATCAGCAGTTCCCACCACCAGCACGGCATGAGTATAGTAAACGAGTCAGAGAGAGAGGGGAAGGACTCACAAAGGTCTGTGTTTCCCCGTCTGCAGGAAGCTACGTGGCTTTTTGGTCAACCTTCAGTTTTTTCCGCATATATGAGCCGTTATCACTACGAGTCACATCAACCTCACCACTCCAGTCAAAAGGCCCAGAGCAGAACACACACCAGTCGAGTAATACAGAGAAATGAATGGTAAATGGTGCATTTAAATAGCGCCTATATGCTTTACAGAGATTGTGCATTACATTCACCTATTCACACACATTCATACACCGATGGCGGCGGAAACCATGCAAGGCACCAACCAGCACATCAGGAGCAATTAGGGGTTCAGTGTCTTGCTCAAGGAGGACACTTTGACACTAACTCTGGGGGAGCCCGGGTTCGAACCTGGGGGGGGAGGGCCTGCAGTGACCAAGATGGGTTTACTTCATGCCATTTCAACTAGAAAAGAGCGCTCCTCAGAGCACAGCTCCCCACCAGGCCAGATTTGTTCGACCTGAATGCATGCAAAGTTTCACACCGATCGGCCCAGCGGTACCTGCAACATTAGCTGCTAGTTTACGGACGGACGGATGGACAGACAGACGAACTAAGTCAGACTGGATTACCAGCCAAGCTGGTGCCTGGACCACGGCCGGCCGGCAGGCAGACGCTCAGACAGACAGACAGACATTGACTGAATTATAGTATGACGATGATTATCAATTCAATTCAATGGGCTTGATTATCAATCAATGAACAAGTTCAGTGGACTTTGCTGACCTCTGCTGGTGTTGACTTCCCTTACAGGCTGGAAAACCTGCACTGGGATCTTAAAGGGACACTTCTAAACGTTATTAACTCACACACACACAAAACAGTTTGCAATCAAACAACCAGTCAATATATGATAGACGCGCCGACCACGGCAATTAACGACAGACGGCTGACCACAGTGTTGCAGATGCCGTTAGTATAGTCTAGCAAGCAACTCTGACAATAGTAGGCTATAGTATTTCCAGAGCACTTAATCTGCCAGTTATATAGGTAAAGAAACGTTGAATTATTGAAAATGTATGTGTTTGGTTCCAAAACACCCCAATTACCTGCAGGAAAGTGAAGGCTCGTTTGAGAAATATATAAGAACAATCAAAGCATTGATGTCCAATTATTGGAAACACCCAATTTGAGCTCTTCTATGATTAAAGCGCCAAACGGAAAGATATAGAGGGACTTGGAAGCAAAAGGAATGCCCATAGCAGATGTACCCATCATAGGGATGGATGCAGTGGAATTAGGAGTCCTAATTGGCGGAGACCAATATTGGAAAATGGTCACAGGAAAAATGGAGAGACTGAATGAAGGACATATAGTTGCACTGGAAAGTGTATTTGGATGGCTGGTGCAAGGAGAAGTCACCACGCTAAATATCATAACTGAAGTTGTGGACATTGAAGTGATGCATAATATACATCAGCATCACTTCAAGCCGTGCATATATCCACGGATATATCCAGCCGTGCATATCCACGCATGCCTATTCCCACTATAGAGGAAGAAATGCCACTTGACAGTTTTCAAATCAGCCTCATGGTAGCGCTACAACAGGCCAAGTTGCGTCTCACACTGTGTGTGTGTGTGTGTGTGTGTGTGTGCGTGTGCGTGTGTGTAAAGATATACAGTACGTGTCCCTTCCTTCCTTTTGGCCTGGGTGGTCAAAGAGTATCACTTTCATGCGTTCGCTGGGTGGCCACCAGTGGTGGAAAAAGTACTCAAATGTTTTACTTTGGTACAAGTATCAATACTGCAATATAGAAATACTGTATAAATAACACTGCGGAATTCAAAATTTACAGTACAATACTCAATATGCAGAATGTCCCATGTCAAGTTTTAAAATCCATAAAAATATTTTGAAAATAGCCAATCTACATCTTCAAATGGCCTGAAATGTATATAGGGCTGAAGTGGTTAATGTATATTTTTGTAATACTAATTAAAATCTACAAAAAAGTAACAAAGAAATTCAAATAAATGTATAGTGGAGTATAATATGGCTCCAATATTTGTCTCTGAGTGAGATGTATAGTGGAGTATATAGAAGTAAACTTATTGGAAATTGGAATCACTCATGTAAAGTGCAAATACCTCCAAATTGCACAGTACTTAAGTAAGTACTTAGTTACTCTCTGGCTCAAAGCATGCATGGGACACGTTGTACCATATGGCCTCAGAGAGCAGTGGGTCTCAACCTATGGCTCGGGTCCCCCAGCCAGGTCCCCACATGATTCTGGGGCGGTCCCCAGATGACACGGAAATGACAATAATTAAAAATGTAATAACAAAAAAAAATACAAATAATTAAAAACAAATAATTAATGAAATGAAAAAAATGAGAATAAAACAATCACATTTTTTTGCATCGTTTTTCTATAATTCCATATTTATTTCTGAAAAGCCGACAATCTTCTATGTTGCCATTTGTCTGCAAAAAGACATTACACTCAATATTGCCCTAATCCTTCAAAACATATAATATTGAGAATGCCTAAACTGTTAGAAATGTGTCCATTGTTGTAATTCAACACTGAACTCAGGTATGTTTGGGGTCAGAGTTCAGATTTGAGCTGACAGTGCCATTCAACCCCAGTGGAGTCCGACTGACCCGAGCTGGTTGACCTCCTGGGTTAGCGAGGCGTTGACCTCATTTTCCACTTTCCTGACCTTTAACCTCATGGTGCTGATGTCACAGTCACACACTTACCAATCAACAGCTTCCAGACCCTCGCTGATGCTGTGACCTCCTGTGCCAATAGTTGTCACCACGAAAATCAGTTGTTAACAGAATATTTGTTAACAAAACGTGCCATTGCAGCACTGCACACAGTGTATTAATTTTGTTGTATGAAAGTGAAAAACAAGGAATGTGAGTTGCCGCCCACTAGTCGAGTAAAAAGGCCTATTATCGCAAATAGCCAGCATCGTTCTGAACTTCAGATGTGTTTATATACTTAAGTGTTGATTTATTCTATTTTTCTGTATGGCTCAGCTACCCCCAGAAAACACTGGCCCATCTGTTTACAATATGAGTGTAAACAGCTGTGTTGATGAGCAGAACAATATGGTGGCCTACAGTAGGCTACGTGGCAGGAGATAAGGGCTGAGCTGCTTGCTGCTGACTAGTTTATTTAGAAGGAACACATTGGCCGGGTTATTGCACAGATGAATAGGTACAAAGTAACTTTTCGTGTATACTGTACACGTTGAAACAGTGGTGGCCAGTTCATGGAAACAAGACGGCAAGGACATTGTTTTGGTGTTATACTTTTAGACCAAGTGTTTCACTGCATTTATGACAGTGGTTTTCTCCCCAGCTAAATAATGGGAGAGTTGGTAACCAAATGGACCCTTACAGATCTTTAACTCTCAAGAGTAAAATTATTGTTAGACATCTGAATTACTTAATTTACAAGAAGTCTACAATTGTTATTTTGAATGTTTGCCTGTTATATATATCTTTCCTATGGTAACACATCAATAGAGCGTCGCAGTCCCGCCCCCTCGAGAGACCCGGAAAAGAAATCCCTGTTAATTTTCCTCATAGACTTTGTCATGATTTGTCACGACTCGAGTTGGCTTCGTACGACGCTTAAAAGGTCTTTAAATAAATACGTTTTGAAATGTCTATGGGAAAAATGCATTGGGAATTATTTCCAGGGCCCGGCGTCGTCATGAAAGGCCGGGGGCGGGACTGCGACGCTCTATACAGCATGGAATTGTGGACAAAAACAACAAAATCTTTAGTTTGGGGTCTGAGAGGCTATCTCATCAAATGGTGGTCAAAAACCACTGACGCCAGTACTATGACCTCCAATGAAATAAAAAATAAAAACATTTTTAAATGTTGGCACACTTTCAATGAATCAATAAAAATAAAAATAGAGTTTTTTTTAATTAAGTGTTATATGTTTTCTCGCTTTCCTTCACAGGCACCCTGAAGGATTGATATTGTATCATACTAAGATGCCTGCAGCCTAGGCGCTTACAAAGCTCCCAAGTGGTAAAAATACATAACATCAGTATACTAAACTGATGCAGTGCAGTATAAGAACCAACCAGCAGAGTGCAATGTGATAAAGCTGGACACCACGTAGTATGAATTCCCACCGACATTGCAAAGGCAATCATGATGTGAGCACACACTGTATTGTAACTGGATCAGTCCTGCGATCAGCACATTTACTGTTAGTATACATTTGACCACTAGTAGTAATGCCCCGAGCACCTGCCTGGTCAGGGGCGTGCAGAGAGTGTTAGAGAGGAAAGGGGCTGACATCCCGTAAGAGGGCACTTTTTAGACAAAAATAGCAGATCTACAATAGCAGATCTACAAGCAGATCTACAAGCTCACACCGTGTGTGAGCTCTTAGATCTGCTATTTTTGGTCTAAAAGTGCCTGATATGTGTCTAAAAGTGATCGCTATTTTTCCAGGGCGCAACCCAGAAATCTTTAGCTAGTGGAGATGCGGTGTGTATAAGACATGGATTTCTAAACAAATTTGTTCAACGTATAAAATGCTGCGTTCAAGTTCAGGAGACTGAATGCTGCCTTCCGGCATGGCATGGAAAGGAGGGGCATGTGCATTTCTTTAACCATAGTAAATCCTGCATTTGTGGTCTGGAAAGGGCAGATGTTTTACAGACGGGTAAAAGGGCAGGGGCTGAAGCCCCCTTTGATGTCTATGTGTGCACGTCCCTGTGCCTGGTGTAGCACTATAAAGCCTGGTTTATTAGTCATATACACAACACCGAAAATAGCACATCTACAAGCCTGTAGACACGTCATACGACAGAGTTTTAGGCATATATATGACAAAGGCATACGCATGCACACAGAGATACACATGAGTCACATATACATAAACACTCATGCTGCACACCCATGATGTATTTATGCGTTCTTATTGGGGTATGTTAACACTGCAAACTCGTGTTTTCTCGTATCATAAAAATGTCCTAAAAGAAAGGGGATAGAATATAGGAGTCAAAGGAGACTCAGACCATTTACAATTTAGGCTACAGTTTAGGCAATTAGCAGACACTCTTAATCCAGAGCGATTTACAGTAAGCAAGAACAGCACATGGTAATGCATCAAATGCATAGAAATAGGCTAGTCATCTAGGATCATAAGTGAACCAAGAACCCATCCGTCTAACAGCAGACAGACAGGCAGACAGACAGACAGACAGACACACCCACATTTTCAAACCACGCCAGCAAAAGTATAGTCTAGTAGTTAATACAGCATCACAGTAACCACTTTATCCATTTATGCTATTTTTTTAAAAACATTTTAAAAGGCACTGCAAAAAGGTTGAACTGACAGAGAGGTGGGGTGGGGTGGGGGGGACGACGACTGGGGGACTGGACTGGGTCTGGATGACGGTCAGAGTGACAGCTCGGAGGCCATGTTGCGTGAGAGTGACTCGGCCCGCGCTCAGACTCTGTGTGGTCTGGGTGTGTGGTCTCCAGCTGACAGGCAAGGAGGACGGGAGAGCCCTCTCTCTTGCTCTCTCTCGCTCTGTGTGTGTGTGTGTGTGTGTGTGTGTGTGTGTGTGTGTGTGTGTCCGTGTCCGCGCGTGCGTGTGTGCGTGTGTGTGTTTACTTTATCCTAAGCCGGGTCCAGGTTCTCTGTAGCCACAGCTTGACTAGAAAGCCCTGCCTTCCGCCACTCAGCAGTCCCAGTCTGCAGTATAAACACGTCCCACCACCACTCACTCCGAGGCCTCATTCATTCCTGCTGCTTCTTCGTTGTACGGCTTATATTGCCGACAAAAACTATTCAGCCATGCATCTATTGACCACAATGCAGGCCGCGGCCAGCTTGCCAATAAGTTAATGGCAGGGTGGTAACTAGGTGCAATTTGCCATTGACATTGCCCATACATCCAAACAGAAAATTAAGTCCTATCTGATGGTATTAAAGGACATCAAACTCACCAACATTGCAGCTGTACGAAAAGCTATAATTATCCTCTTTCTATCTACAAAGTGTTTGTTTCACAAAAGTCCACTGTAGACATGTGGCATGAGCTACTTTCTGTTTGAGTTTGGAAGTGCTTGTTGAATATCACTCAACAGCCGCATGTGTACCACCTGTTTTGAATTTGCACATAATGCAGCAGGAGGCAGCAGGACGTTGCTTTACTGAAAACGAGTGCTTCCAAACTCCAATGGCAAGGTGGTCGCGGTCTGCATATTATAGTCAATAGTGCAGTGGTATTCAACCAGTGGTCCTTGAGGGGGTTCCAGGTGGTCCACCAGCTAAATGATTGGAGAGTAGATAACCAAATGTATATCCTCATTAGATAACTCTTGAGAGCGTAACATGAAACCAAATGGTCTCTGAAGAGTTAAATTATTGTTAAACATCTGCAATACTTATTTTACTGCATGGAAGACTGCACAATTAGACGTGTTTTGAAAATTGCAATTTTGAGAATTTGTTATCTATAATGGTACTACTACCACATCAACATACAGCATGGAATTGTGGACAAAATCTTATCCAACGACAACAAAGTACAATTCTACGTTTTGGGTCTAAGAGGCTAATAAGGGCTGTATTTTGCGTGTCTTAAGTACCAGGTCTTATTACCTAACTTGAGTAAACTAAAGACCTGGAGGCGTGATCAATGCCATTTGGCTATTCTGAGTGGCCAAAGAGCATTGATCACGCCTCCAGGTATTTAGTTTACTCAAGTTAGGTAATAAGACCTGGTACTTAAGACACGCAAAATACAGCCCAATTTAAAATCTCACCAAATGGTGGTCCGTGGCTCAAATGCCAAATTATAAATAATGGACCTTCATATAAAAAGGATTGAAAACCACTCCTATAGACAGCATTGTAAACCTAAGTGCAATGCATTGTATCATTGAGCATAAATACTCGCTTTATACTATAAAGCATTGAGTTACTATAAAGTTTATAGTAATCATTCATAATTGCTGGTCATTCCTGCTTTTCTTTTTGGCGGGGATCATATGGTAATTATCATCGGATCGGGTGATCGGAAATCGCCTCTGATCACATGATTTTCAAAAGATCGGAATAGGGGAGAAAAGATCAGATTTGTAATTGTCTGATGTAAATCTCAAAGAAAGATGTATAAGCAATGAGAGTTATAGTTGTAAAAAAACTGTTGTGTTTATGCTAGTTGTTTTCCTTCTGGCCCCATGCAGTCAGAGATCATCAAACAAAGACTAGTCACACTCGTGAAAGACACCTATGATGAAAACTAAGGAAATGCAACGCCTGCTGCAGGTGTCTGTACAGTAGTACTCTCTCTGAATGAGAGAGATACTCTTTAAGAGTTTAAACACATTCTAATCACAGTTGTGCAACGTGTCAGCCACTCTAAGTGGCTATGGGTGTGCGCAATGTCAAGTTCATGCAAGATGTGTATGCAAGATCAACACACCAAACTTTACTTACAGCACCCATTGACCACTTTATAGTGACTATATTCACACTCCATAGGCTATATTTATTTCTTTACACTCCCAAAGTAAAATTAACACTGCATTGGAGGTGTCCCTGTTTTGTATAGCGACATGTGTTGACAAGTAAAATAACCTGGATTGATTGTTTTCTGCTGCATTTCATTCGTACAGGACCATACAGGGTAGTTCTGGTGGTGAGAGGTGAAAACAAAAGGTGAAACACTCTCCAGTTGGCGGGTCGAGCAGTGATTGACCAAATCACTGCCCCTCTCTCCAGGCCTTGACGAATCCACGGAGTGGCGCCCCGGCCAACAGGGCACCACATCCATGGAGCAGTGTCATGTCGGCCAGGTGCAAGCAACCAGCGCCGACCACACCCCAGTAACCGCTGCGCCCATTTTTTAAATCTCTGAATGTCTATTAATAGTGTCCTGGTACTCACGCATGCACCGTTTGTCACCCTCGATACAGAACCCAGCGTTGAGAACTCTACCTCTGGGTTCTGAATGGAGAACAGAACCCAGTGTAGAGAACTCTATCTACCTCTGGGTTCTGAATGGAGAACAGAACCCAGCGTTGAGAACT
This sequence comes from Protomyctophum bolini, assembly GCF_963924005.1. NCBI lineage: Eukaryota > Metazoa > Chordata > Actinopteri > Myctophiformes > Myctophidae > Protomyctophum > Protomyctophum bolini. The sequence goes on along the minus strand of NC_137873.1, from coordinate 33,621,394 downwards.
CTACCTCTGGGTTCTGAATGGAGAACAGAACCCAGTGTAGAGAACTCTATCTACCTCTGGGTTCTGAATGGAGAACAGAACCCAGCGTTGAGAACTCTACCTCTGGGTTCTGAATGGAGAACAGAACCCAGTGTAGAGAACTCTATCTACCTCTGGGTTCTGAATGGAGAACAGAACCCAGCGTTGAGAACTCTACCTCTGGGTTCTGAATGGAGAACAGAACCCAGCGTTGAGAACTCTATCTACCTCTGGGTTCTGAATGGAGAACAGAACCCAGCGTTGAGACCTGATCTACCTCGGGGTTCTGAATGGAGAACAGGGTGCATCTATGAAACAATAATTCAACTATTTCTTACTTTGAGTTTAAGTTTACAAAGAACAAAATTGTTCTTAAAAAAAGGAACAAAATGATTCACACGAATGCTGGACTGTATTCAATCCCTGCCTCCACGAGCGTGCGCACACACACACGCATGCACACACACACGCGCGCATGCGCGCACACACACACACACACACACACACACACACACACACACACACACACACACACACACACACACACACACACACACACACACACACACACACACACACACACACACACACACACACACACACACACACACACACACACACACACACACACACACACACACACACACACACACACACACACACACGATGGTCTCTCAAGGGAAGGCTATGTAATGCAGCACTGCTGAGAACGCGCCATGAAAATATAAATACAACCTCGGCGCATTTCGTCCATGTAAATAAACAAGGCCACCCAAAATTTTCCAATTAGAGCTGGTGTGGAAAGCAGGAAATGGGGTAGAGAGGAGTACAGACCACACCCCCTCCACTGCTACCCCCCACCCGAACAACCTTGAAAAGTGTCCGGGGTAGGACTGGGGACATCATGACATGGGACAGGGGTGGGAGACCGGGGCTTACAGTACATTATACTGTAGCTTTCCCCGATACCGTGCAGTGGTCCTCAAATATTTTAATTTCATGGACCCCCATTACAGACCTGAGAAGCAGTGCTATAGTCTAGTCCAGTGATTCTCAAAGTGGGGTCCCAGCAAAAGTATCAATACAGCATCCCAATCATTTTAACCCCAGGCTGATCCATTTATACGTTGGCCACTATAAAAAAAATAGCAGATATACGAGCTCGTATACAGCTTGTGCATCTGCTATTTTCTAACATTTTAATCTTGAAAGTATATTGGGAAACTTCTGAATGATTACGGATGTTTGCATTATTATTAGTAGTATTATTTTACTACACACATCATTTTCAGATGGGAGTTTATTGTGGCCAAATGCATCAATTTGGAGGTCCCTCCTTTGGTGGTACTCAGAGGAGTTGCCTCAAAAAATGTAAAAAAGACAAAAGTGGAATGAAATATTTATATTACTACAGGTAGTTCTTCTGACCAAGCAATTGGTTGAAATAGGCTATCCAGCCGTGCTGAAATGAGCATGACAGCACACCTAGCCGTTAATAGAAGATTTGAGAACGGATTAATCACGTTAGAAATATCATCAGTTGTGCTTAGTGATTAGACAGAGTTTTGTCAGAGCAGCAGCATTGTTGGCTTAGGAATAGAACAAAAAGTTCAGGTATTACGCTCCTGTATTTTAACATCAGTTATTATGGTGGTACTTGGAGAGACAAATATTTTCTGAGGTGGTACTTCAGTATAAAAAGGTTGGGAACCAATGGTATAGAGAGCACCAAAGTCTGATGTCAATATCGCTAGAGGGCACTGAGATGTGTATGTTTTTAACTAGAGGTAATAGGTGCCCGTGGGACCTCTATGGCGGTGCCCGTTGGGCACTGGCCTATACTTGGAATGATACAAGTTGGAAATGAATGCCCCACCCAGATATTATGTCTGTGTCCCTTTTATGGCCGACTTCAGAATGATGTCAGATTTCTGTATGTGTCTCTCTGTGTCCCTTTATTCCTATATATGGAGTGTCGTGAGGTCAGAACAGGCCAGCTCCATGTACTGTATGGACCCTGGGCAGGGGCCCGGTCCAGAGCCCGGGCAGAGGCCTTTTTTGGGGCGTTTCTGGACAACCATGGGTCCGACCGACCGACTCGACATCGGGCACTGCACTCCCTGTGGTGGTGTGGAGCGCTTTTGTCGAATTTGAAGACGGTGGCGGGGCGAACGGTTCTCGAGTTACATGGATTGCAGACGTACAGACACTTGGTGCATTTATAGTTATAGATTAGTATTATAATCCCTATAGGGGTATCTTAGATCGCCTCATATAAGACTGTGCTTGAAAAATAAACAAATCATCCCGGCGGTTTGACTCCTATATAAAGAATCAACTGACTGAGAAAACTAATGTTACTGCTGCTGAATTTTCGCTATAGAAACAGCCTGTATCTTAATATGTCGTAAACGATACAGAGACACCTCTCCGACAATATCGCAGAGACAGTTTGTTTATTTTTGGACCACAATTCTTATATGAGACGATTTTAAGATGATTGGTATTCTCCATAGAGAAAAATGTCTGCGAACCAGGGGATGAGCGAGTGACGTCAGGACTTTAGAACCAGGGGATGAGCGAGTGACGTCAGGACTTTAGAACCAGGGGATGAGCGAGTGACGTCAGGACTTTTGAACCAGGGGATGAGCGAGTGACGTCAGGACTTTAGAACCAGGGGATGAGCGAGTGACGTCAGGACTTTAGAACCAGGGGATGAGCGAGTGACGTCAGGACTTTAGAACCAGGGGATGAGCGAGTGACGTCAGGACTTTAGAACCAGGGGATGAGCGAGTGACGTCAGGACTTTAGAACCAGGGGATGAGCGAGTGACGTCAGGACTTTAGAACCAGGGGATGAGCGAGTGACGTCAGGACTTTAGAACCAGGGGATGAGCGAGTGACGTCAGGACTTTAGAACCAGGGGATGAGCGAGTGACGTCAGGACTTCGGCACTCTATGGCTCAATTGTTACTGTCTCAGACTTGACCACTTAACATCTATACACTTGACCAGAGTTCCCCATGGGTCAATATCCTATGCCAATAAGCAACATGTTGTGAGATTGTAGACCGTAATAATAAACACAGAATAGGAACAAACACATTCAGTGCCACCTGTTGGAGTGTTTGTTGTGCAAGTGCCAGAGAAAAAGGACAAATAAAATAATAAATAGCGTGCACGCGTCTGTGTGCACGTCGGATAAAAAAATTATAATAAAAAAAAGGAACAAAATAAAGCTATTTTTTATTTTATTTTATTTATAATTTAGAATAAAAACGTAATATTACGTTCTGGCACAGGAGGGTTGTGCTGCTAAAAAACGGATTAAAACGTTTTGGCACAGAATGTGTTGGTTAAATGTCCATGACTATAATGCATGGAACTGGATGGGACCAACACAGACTTCCTGTGACGTACAGCCGTTCTGACATACAGTCATCAGACACAATAAGTGTCATTCATACAACATTTATACAATGCATGGTTGTAACAATTCCTTGCCGAGTTGACGAGCACTGGTCTCGGAATGAAAGCTTTGCATACGTGGATGCTCTGCGCGCTTCTCGATTCTCAAAACACCCGTCGGTTTCATATAACACCAACAGATTTAATTAAACGTCTGTTCCCATGCAAGTATATGATTCCGTCTAGTTCATTTTGAGACCGTATCAGTCCCATCTAGGTTATCAGCCTATATCCCCTCCTCCCCTCTCCAGTTGAAATGAGGCATTCTCACTAGAACTCCACCAGTTCCGGGAACAGCTCAGCGCCACTATTACACGGCTAAGCCCCGAGACCACCCAGGCGCTGGGGTCCAGTTGTGTGAGGCAGGGGGCAGACTCCTTGCTTTGATAGGAAAGACAAACCCTCCCCTGGGAGAGATAGCGCTTTAATGGTGTAGCAAGGTTCGTCTGATAGCCGCTGGATCAAAGACAGATAGACTTGCCTGGTACTCAGCCCGGGCAAACTAATGTGCCAGTGCACTCCAGATCCCCACCTCCACTGTGGTCAGAGGGCAAGCAGCATGAGGCCTATTTAGTTAACATAAACACACAACTTAACGTAATTACCCCAGAGAGCAACAGTGCTGTGTCATGAAAGTCAATTTCACACCACTAACGTCTGCTGAGTGACAAAAAGCAATATTGCCAAAATATTAGTACAAATGAATTAATGCTTACCATGAATCAACAATTAGGCTACCATGTAATTATGGCCACTAACTACTTGCAATTAGCCTCTATATAATGGGTTACAAATTAGACGGTTGACAATTTGTTCAAACATTTCCAGTAACTTCCAAAAGTAGCATACTGTATATAGTGCATCCTTATTCCTATATATACACTGGAAGTGGTCCCATATATAGAAAAACTGACATCTGAAACAGGTGTGTGTTGATGAGCCGATATGTTTTGCATTATGATGCAAATACAGTAAACTTTAAATACAGTGTGAAAGTATAATATAACACGGCGTTGGTCCAGGACACTGATAGTCCGGCAGTGTTTCAGTGGGGCAGATCCCCCCCCCCCCCCCCCCCCCCTCCTCATTCCATCGCCCATTGTTCAGTGTTTATGTTTTATTGGCCCGTATCTGCAGTGACTTTTCCCCCAAGCAGCCACACAGGAAACAGCCAGTCTAAACACGAGGATGAGGAGCCCTCCGTCACCTCCACACTGAGCTGCAGGACCACACTGCAAACACACACACACACACACACACACACACACGAGAGACACTGGCAGCTCATTTCAGCCTAGGAAATTGACTTATAGTCGCAGGACTGTTGGTCGCTGAAGTATTAAAATTAGGCTACAGAACATGTTTGTGAATGTATACTAGACAGTCACACAAAACAAAATAATGGCCAACAAATCAAGATTATTGAGATAATTTAGACTATTGTGGAAAATATTAAAGATAGTGCCGTGATTTTTTTTTACACACTAAAACCTGATCATCAGGTATTGATATATATAAGAATTGTTTCAAAAATTGTACAGTATTTGTTAAAATGTCTATTTATGTGGACATGCCCACCAGTTCATTAAGTATGCTTGGTTTGCCTGGTGGGTGGTGATCCACCTGAAGTGAAGCCACACCCACAGCTGTTATTGTATGATAAAGGGGGAGGGGATGTTTTCATTGGCACATTTGACTGTCAAGGTTTCAGCCTCCAGGAAGAACCCCTAAATACAAAAGGGAAGACATCATTGCACATAACAACCACACCAAGGGGTCTAATGAAGTACTCAAGAAAAAATACAAAAATCATGGCTTTAGTAATCAGTCAGGGCGAAGTGTTGACAATGTACTGAAGACGAGTCAGTACATTGAACAACCCCAGACAAGGAGGCCTCTATAGCCCCCAGCAGGGGGGAAAAGACCCACAGGAGAGCACCAATATCTAACCCTTCTCATATACACAGAGATGCTCTCCCTAAATGCGTGATAAATATCGAACCCTCAGAACAAAAGGTGACCGCGCTTTTGCGGTGGCAGCCCCTGAGCTTTGGAACAACTTCCCCCCCCCCCCATATTAGAGCTGCTCAAACAATTAACGTTTTCAAATGCCTTCTTAAAACGCACCTTTTTTCCCTGGCTTTTAATGTGAACAGATTTTAACCTTTTTAGGCACTGACTGTACAGTATTATCCATGTCCCACGTTGATTCTATATGCTATGTTTCTATGATTTATGTATTCTGCTTTGATTTATTTCTTTATTTTGTCTTTTTGTTGTGAAGCACATGCTATATAAATAAAGGTTGATTGAAATAAAGGTAAAATAAATATGAACAGAGTGAACTAAATGGCAGTACAATGTCTAAGCTGACTTGTTAAATTGAGGACGTCCATGCATGATAATATCCTTTAGGACAGATTATTATGCTGATTGCTGACACAGAGAGTAGAGTCCGTGGGGGAAGTCAGCTGTCGGATGGAAAAAGTATATACGTTTGTTACTTAAGTGAAAGTATCAATACTGCAATGCAGAGCTATACTCTGTTATAAGTAAAAGTCTATAAATCTAAATTTACTTCAGTGAAAGTACTAAAGTATTGGTATCAAAGTGTACTCTAAGAAGTAACACAAGTAGAAAGTACTCATTATGCAGAATGCCCCATTTCACACGTTCAAAATTTATACAAATCTTTTGAAAATAGCAGATCTACAAGCTCACAATGGGGCGCATGTCGGCGCATTGTGAGCTTGTAGATCTGCTATTTTTCAAATAGCCGAAATATATATATATAGGGCTGAAGTATAGCCTATGTTTTGTAATAATAATCAAAATCTACAAAGTAACTACTAACTAAAGTTTCCACATACATGTAGATGTAGTGGAGTAAAAGAACAATATTTGTCTCTGAGATGTAGTGGTCCTAGTGGAGTAGATGTAAAAGTATTGGAAATACTCAACTAAAGTAAACATAAGTAAACTTTCCACCACTGCAAGGAGCAATGGTTCACATACAATTAATTACAACAGAAATGTTTTTGAAAAGATAGACACAGGCTAAAATTGCTATTACAAGGGTGCCCGCTGGCCAAGTGGTCCAGGCCATATATAAGCTTTGGCCTGACAGCGTGTCGTGTGTTCGAGTCCCGTTCATGACGACCTTTGCCTCTCCCCTTCTCTCTGGGGATGGATTTGAATCATTAATTGGCTGGTTAATAATGCTATTAGTTGTATCGCTAAATACTGCCTGAAGGTATCACAAGGGGGACCAAACAGGGGGAAAAACACCATATCTTTTGCCTGAATTGAGCTCACGATGCAGGGGCAGCCTGGAGCAGTGTGGCAACTGGCAGGGGCAGCCTGGAGCAGTGTGGCAACTGGCAGGGGCAGCCTGGAGCAGTGTGGCAACTGGCAGGGGCAGCCTGGAGCAGTGTGGCAACTGGCAGGGGCAGCCTGGAGCAGTGTGGCAACTGGCAGGGGCAGCCTGGAGCAGTGTGGCAACTGGCAGCCCACGATGAACCCACCAATCAGCTGAAGCACACTCACTGTACTCACTACTGTTTCCAGGTTACATTTAGACAATGGTGGAAAAAGTACTCAAATGTTTTACATATCGACACTGCAACGTAGAACTACTCCATTACAGGTAAAAGTCCAGAATTCAAATTATAGTACGAAAGTAACGGCATCATGTACAAATGTACTGAAAGTACCAAAAGTAGAAAGTATACTCACTATGCCCGAATGTCCCATTTCAGGTTTTTCAAATGTACACAAATATGGCCAAAATGGGGGCTGAAGTGTTTAATAGAGTAAATGTACAATATTTTCTCTCTGAGATGTAGTGGAGTATAGAAGAATTATTGGAAATACTCAAGTAAAGTACAAACGATACCTCAAAATTGTACTTAAGTACAGTACTTAAGTAAAAGTACTTTCCACCACTGCATCCTAATAAGGTGCATGGCATACATACTCCATAACAGCACAGCCATAAGGTTGCACTCTTCGAGGTGTAAAAATGAGAAAGGACACACTGCAGGATTTACACCAATATTGACCTTCTATTAACGGAGACTTAACGGCCTCTGTCCAGCTCTGGCGTTAAGACTGGCTCAAGTCCCTCGGGGTCGGGGAAACATATTTTGAAACAGCAACACGGTGGTTTTAACAACCCCGGTTACAACAACACGGCCAGGGCACTGGCGTGGCATGGGTATGGTCCTGGTTTATATGGAGTGGCTGTGAACATGGGTGGGAACTAACCTTACACCACCGCCGACATATGGTTATCATTACGTCAACACTGGGGCCGTATTGACTTACAGTATATTAATTTGCCATGTGATAATCAGTGTAGATTAGCTATAAGCCCGTCTATCATTCGGTATGAATGGTACACTTGTCTACAAGCCTTAGTTGTGTTGTGTCGAGTCAATCCGGTGTAAGTCATGATGACTTTGTCTATATGTGGCTCAGGGTGCTACTTTACACGACTAGACATGGACAGCGTAGTGTTCAGAATCCAGCAGCCTATTTTTTCTTAGCCAGCTTATATGTGGAAGGCATCTGAATCACATCACACCAAAGGAATCCGATGATTCCGAGATCCATGCAATGATGCTAAATATGAATTGGCCAGCTATCAGCAAGTATATATACACATCTACTATGAACTAGTTTGAACTCTTCGACGAAGACCAACCAAGTATTGTATAGCTTTGTCCGAGTTGAATCCATATCTATCCCTAAATACGTATTGGTCATTGGTTATCTGTATCAGTACAACATTGCTACAAAATGACAAATAGATGTCTCTTTATTTGTACAGCACAATCGCATTATTCTATCTAACTGTTCGTGAGCTCCTAAACTGAACAAATAAACCTGTCACTTTAGCACCCCCCGGCACGAATTCCTGAATTCTGCTGCCCACATAATTTACATTGGCCCACAGGTTTTCTTATGCCCAGTAGGGGGCATGTTTCAACAAACAAAATGTCCTAAATTAGCACATATCTGAAGTGTATACAACTCTCTGAAATGCAATTAAAACGACTGATAATTTCCCCTACATGGTATCGAGCTAAAACACACTCTAGAGAGCACACCTCTTTTTTAGCCCATTATAGCAGGAGCGTCACAAATATGAACAGGTCAACCGTATGTCAGAGATACTATTCTATTCCCCCCCCACATCTGATCGTCCTCGTGTCCTGCTGGCTGAAACCCACAACTAACACAGCCCATGGGTAGGCCACCCGGCTTGGTGAAGACCTGCACTCCGGTGAGCACCCTTTTCTATAGTGTTGGGTATATACTACAGTAAATTGATGATTTTTTTTTTGTGGTTTTGTTTTGCCTTTTGTTTTTATTTCCCCATGTGATTTGATTCACCCTGAACTACAGCACATTATTCATGTTTCATGCTTTGTTTAGGTCATTGGTGAAACTGTTATACTCATCTATTGATAGACAATAAATTAGACATAATGTTGTAAACTTGTAACAGAATAATCATATACGCTACGGCAACATTAGAATAGCACTGCAAATACTTGTTTTTTAGAGAGCATTTTAGTTTATCAAAACTTACTTTAGATCTCATTTTGAGTTTAAAACATGTTGCTTATTTGTCCTGAATGGACTAGTCACGGAAAAAAACCTCAGGCGTCTTTTGTTTATCACTTTGGCTTCTTTTTTTTTTGAGTGCACAAAGCCTTCTGCCACTAAATTCTGCAAACACAGCAGTTTCTTTTTCTGAACTCTTTCCTCCTCCATGTCCCAGTGATGAAGCTTTGATTAACTATAGACTGGCTATTTAAATAGAAATAAAGATGAGTCTTTTCGAGCCTTTACTGTGGTTTATGGCTTGACATTCAATGGAGTGTGGAGTTCAAACATGGGACCTATACTGTATGTGCACACATTTGAATCCCAAAGCTAACACGTATTGAACAAAACAAGAGGAACAAATCAAACATTGTTATTTTTAGGTGCAATAAATAAGATTCGCCTCCGATTCATATAAGGTTTCTTATTTCCCTGCTTCACGAGGTGGCAGTTAGGCCGTTTGCAACGTTGTGATGTTGTGACTGCCTTCAAGCCTTTCTTTAGGGAAACCAGTACTAACCAGTTCCTTTCCGAAGGGAAACGGAAGCACATGGATAATGGTGGTCAGTTTATAGAGGTAAACAAAAACAATATTTTTGTGCGGGGCTAATTAAATCTCAAGTGAAATCCTATAACACATATAAGTGTAAAGTAAAGTAAAGTTATTTTGCATAGTATTGAGATGTGTCCATTTGGAACAGTCAATCAAATCTATGCTCATAAAGTACATGCAATGATGAACATTGTATACAGTATATCGTTGACCAGGTCAGTAAAGGGGCATTAGGGTGCCAGCCTAACACACATAATTTCATTCCAATCCGACGTAAAATGGCATATGTTTTTACCTGGTGCTCAGAACACAGTTGGACCTTGTGAGATCCCACATATATTCGTTTGTTTACAGAAGTTAACCGTGAACGCTGTGCAGTGTGCACACCTAGTAGCACACATTCCACCCTCCCTCCTCAGTGGTGGAACCGTGGAAAGTAACTAAATACAACTTTGAGGTATTTGTACTTTACTTGCACTACATGTCAAATTTTCAGTACATTTTCAGTCCACATTCTTTTTAAAATTATAATCAAAATCTACAAGGTAACTTAACCTTGTAGATTTGGATTATTATTAGAAAACATACATTACTCACTTCAGCCCTATACATTTTGGCCATTTAAATATAGCCGATCTTCAAGGTCACTAGATCGGCTATAAGATCTTTATACATTTGAAAACTTTAAATGCGGGCACATTCTGCATAATGAGCACTTTTTTTTAACTTTTAGTATTTTAAGTACATTTTGAAATCAATACTTTTGTACTTTTAATTAAGTACATTTTGAATTGCGGACTTTTACTTGTAACAGAGTACTTCTACACTGCAGTATTGATACTTTTACTTAAGCACAAAATGAGAGTACTTTTCCCACCACAACAGCCCGCCAATCCAGAACCTTGCGTGTTGCGAATTTTCGGAATGCCTCACCATTGTACGACGGATTAAGCATGGGGTGAATATTCAGACTGAACGAGAGAGACAGAGCAAGGGTATAATGCGGTCTCCTATTACTTCTAGATCAGTGGTTCCCAAAGCGGGGTCCGGGGACCCCTGGGGCTACTTGAGGGAGTTCCAGGGGGTCCCTATAGCTCAATTAGAGATATAGTTACAAATGGACCCTTATGTGTCTGTAACTCAGAGAGTGTACAAATGGAACCAAATGCACCTTAACGGGTCCATTAGGTTTCATTTGTACACTCCGAGTTAAATTAACAGTGGTTTCACAATATAAATTGGGGTACCAGAGATATAAATGCCATTAAATCGGGGGTCCGTAGCATAATGCGTGTGAAACTGGGGGGGTCCATGAAATTAATGTGTTTCGGAATCACTGCTAGAGCCGTAAAAATCCTCCCTTATCAAATGGGGGGTCCGTGGCCTCATAAATGTTGATTTGGGGGTCCTCGACACGAAAGCGTTTGGGAACCACTGTTCTAGATGACCTTGCATATTTGATTGAGTGTAACATCTCGTGCTTCTCCCTCTCTTGGCAATTAATGGCAAACATTTCTCCATCAACGCCTCGTCTGAAAAGTCCAAAAGGTGATTCACCGCCCACCACAGGAAGGCCCTGAAGCCAGAGCTCTCAGACTGTGGCAGGTCTCTATCAATGCACACCTCGCATCTTCTGCATAGGTGCTTTTTGTGTGTGTGTGTGTGTGACAAAACTGTCAAAGCAAGCTCGTGTTAAGGTACAACCTGGGGCCTTTTGTTTGATTAGAAATGTATTGGGAGACGTTTTACACTTGAATCATCACATCACAGTGGAATAAGTGAGGTGAAACAGACTGTTTGTGGGATTTAGCTTTTTTGTAAATCGAGTCCAACTTCATCACTCTCTCTAGTAGTTGCATCTTTCAATAAAGGAACACTTTTTTCGGAGAAAACCAATGCACTTCAAAAATCTATTTAAAAGCCTTATTTTACATGGTTCGATATGTTAACCATCCCTATATTATACTACTACTATGCCAATAGCATAAATAGTTGCTCTACAAGCTCCCAACATCAAGCAGTGAGTTTTATGTATAGATGTAATATTTGATATACTTTGAATGTTTTGAAACCCATATACTGTAGTAGAATAAGTAGATGACATAAGTAAAGCGGACACCTGGTATTATTCTTATTTTTGAGGGGCGCTAGCTTTTGTCTCTCTGCAAACTTTGTCCTATACACAAACATTAAATTCCCATTGACAATGGAGACAATGCAGAATTTTACATCAGTGTCTGAGCAAATAGACAGTGTCTATTTTAGGTCATGATGATGTACAATGATAAGAGCGCCCCTCACTTCACACGGGTGTGAATTCTATTTTTCTAATCATGAGTAACTGCACCAGCTGATTAACTTCCATTCATTCGTCATCATCACTTTATCGTGTCACAGCCATCACTGAGGACAATGCAACTGCCTAAGTACAAAACAGCATTTACCCACATTATCATACTGTATCTACTACTCTGTATGTAGACAGTGGGTGTGCCTTAGCCTGGCGCAGTAGCGCGAGGCTAGGTGTGCCTCCGAATGCACAGATTGCCTCGATATGATTGTCGTAGTTCTATTATTTAGAGCTCGATTGAATTAGAATGCCGTCATTCTAATGGGTAGCCTGCCCTACACTATATAACCAGTATCTCCTCATTAAAACACTAGAAGGTCAGAAATAAAATCAGCTAAATTTGCATGTGCTTAAATTCACATTTAGATTTTTTTTTCAGATGTCAAGATTTTCTGAGATGATAGAATGGCGATGGATGATGATGCTCATGGAAGGGGAACCTTCTGAAAGCTTCATGGGCAAAGATAATCAACTTCAAAATAATTAAAAAAACGGTCAAAATGACCTCTTAGACCTTCTAGTGTTACCTTCTAGTGTTAAGACGCTGTTAGTTCATAATGTAGACCTACATTTTCTCTTCCTAGTAATGTAGTGAAGCCAGAAGTACAACTTTTGCAGTGGGGTGAAAGTCAGGTATCCAAAAAAACAAATACTTGTAAAGTACACATACTAAAATATGTTTATGAGGCGACAGTACTTCATTAGACCCCTTGGTGTGGTTATGTGCAATGATGTCCTCCCTTTGACTGTCAAGGTTTCAGCCTCCAGGAAGAATCCCTAAATACAAACGTCCCAGTGATAAAACAGTGATATAGTGACATCACAATATCATCCCCTCCCCTAACCCCTCCCCCTTTATCATACACCAAACGGCTGTGGGTACGACTTCAGTTCAGGTGGATCACTACCACCCACCAGGCATACTTAATTAACTGGGCGCGTCAACATAAAAAACATTTTAAACAAATACTGTATACACTTTTGTGAAAAAAGTTCTTCCGCCTTAATAATAATACCCGATGATCATGTTTTAGGGTGGAAAACAATGACGGCATGGCGACAGTAAATGTACTTGTTTCGACACAAGGGATTATCTTCAACATTGAAGTGTTCAATTCAATGCTTCAGTTCAATGCTTCAATTTCCCTTCAGGGATTAATATAAAGTATATATCTATCTATTTGGTGTTCGGCCTGTAGAGGGTGCTGTTTCAGGAGATGGAGAGCGGTGGCGTGACTGAGCAGAGCACATAACACAGCTGTCCGGAGGTGAAGAAAGGCCTCTCTGCTGCTCTCAGCTGTGAAAACACTTAGCAAGAAGAGTCTAGCTCTCTCTCTCTCTCTCTCTCTCTGGAATTTGAAATACTTAAGTAAAGTACAAATACCTCAAAATTGTACTTAAGTGTACAGTTAGCAAGAAGCCTCTCCATCTCTGCCTCTGTGACCGACAGACATACACTCCATGCACACGGTCACACACACAACCTGGTGTGTACATTTACAACACACACACAAGTATAATAGAGGTACACACAAGCATGTGTCTGTCTGTATCAACTCACACGCGCGCACACACACACACACAGACACCCCCCCCCCCCCCCCACACACACACACACACACACACACACACACACACACACTTCAAAAATATCACATGATATAGCCCCCAATAGGCAATGTTGTCTACTCCCCTTCTTGATGACCAACTTGCATAATCGTCACCTTCCTAAAATAATGGCCTAACGTAATTTATTTGTGGATTATTGTTATAATTCTTTGCCTAAATCAGCTCTTCATGGCCACCTCTGGTAAAATGGCCTATATATGCTGTTCCCACCTCAGTGCTGTATATATTTTATGTTACATAACTGATAGACTGATAGTGTTTCTACGTCAATAGTCATATGTTGTTACTCAGAGACTCAGCCATTTCCATAGCTCCAGTCATCACCCACATAGTTAACCTCTCCATCAAACAAGGACAGGTCCCCAGAGATTTTAAACTGGCCAAAGTAACCCCCCTGTACAAAAAAGGGAGCAAATTAGAACCCGGCAACTACCGCCCTATTTCTATTCTAAGCTCCATCTCGAAAGTAATGGAAAAAATAGTCTATGAACAGGTTGAAAAGTATCTTGCCACTAATAAATTGTTGTACGAGTTCCAATCTGGTTTCAGAACATCCCACTCCACTGACACATGCCTTCTCTATTTGAGCGACCACATCAAACACGAGGTGGATGCTGGAAAATACTGCGGCATGGTCATGCTGGACCTCCAAAAGGCTTTTGACACCGTGAACCACTCCATACTGGTTAACAAGCTTAAAGCTATTGGTTTTGATAGCACATCAGTGAGCTGGATGCAATCCTACCTGGAGGGGAGAGAACAGATGGTGGAAGTGAACGGAACACTGTCCCCCCCCCCTCCCAGTGAGCTGTGGCGTCCCACAAGGAAGCATACTAGGGCCTTTACTGTTCCTAATATATGTAAACGACATGACTTCAGCTTGTGACTGCAACTTGTTCCTGTTCGCAGACGACTCAGCACTGCTGGTCTCGGACAGGAACAAACTGCAGGTTGAAAAGACCCTCAGCTCTGAACTCGGTAGAATCTGCACCTGGCTCGCTGATAACAAACTATCCTTACACCTGGGAAAAACTGAATCCATTCTCTTCGGATCAAATAGTAATCTCAAAAAGGCAGATGGCTTCTTGGTTAGAGTTGGTGATGATATTATCACACGGAAGGATCAAATTACCTACCTAGGTTCCATCCTGGAGGCCAATCTTTCCGGTGATAAGATGGCCACCAACGTAATCAAAAAAGTCAATCAAAGAACAAGATTCCTCTACAGGATCTCCTCACTGGTCGACAAAAACACCTTGAAGACCTTAACAGGAGCCCTTGTACAAGGTTTCTTTGACTATGCATCCAC